>NC_092262.1:11520071-11737571 GCF_036320965.1 Panulirus ornatus | reverse complement strand
ACTGTCCATGGTTTACCCCAGGACGCTTCACATGCCCTGGTTCAGTCCACTAACAGCACGTCGGCCCCGGTATACCACATCGAGTTCAATCCATCCCGTGCATGCCTTTCACCCTCCTGCCTCTTTTTTGGTTATATTGAAGGCTCCAGTCTCGGACAGAAGTCCACATCAAGGTCGGGCCGTAATTGAAACAAAGAGGATTATGAAAAAGGTAGAAAAAAAGACATGACAAGGGAAAGTATTTACGTTTTTTTTGAAAGGTCCGAATGATATAATCAATAGACTGTACCAACACATTCTTCCTTGTGGAAGCCCAGTGTGGCAAGGGGTCCAGAGAACCTGGAGTCTGGTCGACCCAGCGGACCAGGTCGTCCCCAGCTTGTCCCACCTGGAGTCTGGTCGATCCAGCAGATGAGGTCGTCCCCAGCGTGTCCCACCTGGAGTCTGGTCGACCCAGAGAACCTGAAGTGTGGTCGATCCAGTGGATCAGGTCGTCCCCAGCGTGTCCCACCTGGAGTCTGGTCGATCCAGCGGACCAGGCCGTCCCCAGCGTGTCCCACCTGGAGTCTGGTCGATCCAGCGGACCAGGTCGTCCCCAGCGTGTCCCACCTGGAGTCTGGTCGATCCAGCGGACCAGGCCGTACCCTGCGTGTCCCACCTGGAGTCTGGTCGATCCAGCGGACCAGGTCGTCCCCAGCGTGTCCCACCTGGAGTCTGGTCGATCCAGCGGACCAGGCCGTACCCTGCGTGTCCCACCTGGAGTCTGGTCGATCCAGCGGATCAGGTCGTCCCCAGCGTGTCCCACCTGGAGTCTGGTCGATCCAGCGGACCAGGTCGTCCCCAGCGTGTCCCACCTGGAGTCTGGTCGATCCAGTGGACCAGGTCGTCCCCAGCGTGTCCCACCTGGAGTCTGGTCGATCCAGCGGATCAGGTCGTCCCCAGCGTGTCCCACCTGGAGTCTGGTCGATCCAGCGGACCAGGTCGTCCCCAGCGTGTCCCACCTGGAGTCTGGTCGATCCAGCGGACCAGGTCGTCCCCAGCGTGTCCCACCTGGAGTCTGGTCGATCCAGCGGACCAGGTCGTCCCCAGCGTGTCCCAGGTTTCAGACACAGGCGTGATGCTGTCATTAGTGAGGCGAGCTGGGGGGGGGGGGTGAAGTTCAGGTGAGGGGAAGGGGGAGGGGGAGGGGGTTATTATTGAAGGTCTCCGACCAAAGCAGAGTTGGGTGGGGGGGGGATGTTAGCGAAGTGGACCCCCCCGGAACTTGCCGTCCTCCTGTGAGGTAAAAATGTGTTGACACGGAGACTCACCCCCCCCCTGGTCCCTCTCATTCCCCCTCCTCCTCCTCCTCCTCCTCCCCCCCCCCCTCCCAACCCTCAGTCTTGCGTGTTGACCAGCGTCCTTCACCCCCTCCCCTCACACCCCCTCCCCTCCTCCCCTCCCCTCCCCTTCATCCTTCATCTTCTGAAAATCGATTCCCTCGCTAAACCACCTCCCCCCTCCCTCTCCCTCCCGTCCCCACCTCTCCCAGGATAGTCACTACCCCCTCCCCCTTTTTACCCCTCTCCACCCCACCCCTACCCCTTTGAGCCAGGCGAGTGACATCACAGCGGACCCTTCCACGGAAGGCTTCACCCCCTCCCTCTTCCTCCCCACCACCCCCTACCAGCCACGTTAAATCCCCCCCTTCCCCCACTCTCTCTCTCTCTCTCGCGGAGCCACAATGACGTCACAGAGTTGTGTACCCTGGCCATCATATGATGTGTGACAAAGCACGTCTTATCACCGATAGCCGAGAGATAAGATAAGGGCTGCCCTGCCAGATTGTTAACAAGGGGGAGGAGGGGGGTGACGGGGGGCAGCTAAGCGATATGGCAAAGGGCCTCCAGCACGTATCACTTCTTTTCGTTGACGAGGGGAAAAATGAATATTTCTTTGCCGACAGCAATGAGAGAGAGAGAGAGAGAGAGAGAGAGAGAGAGAGAGAGAGAGAGAGAGAGAGAGAGAGAATGGAGAGGGGGATGGATCTCTTGGAGCTTCTATGTGAGAGTAACCATTATATGAGAAGCAGGAGAAGGAAAGACGTGGACGATGTCTTGTCTTAGAGAGGTAGATAGAGAGGGAGAGATAGAGAGAGGTGGGGGGGGATGGATCTCTTGGAGCTTCTGTGGAAGAGTAACCATGATATGAGAGGCAGGAGGAGGAAAGACGTGGACGATGGCTTGTCTTATTCTTGGACTGCTGGAAAGCCTTTGACGCTGCTCCTAGGAAGTCCACAGGACCACCACACTCGTATTACTGGAAGGCCCAACTTGAGCGAAGGAAAGTCGTCACTCTGTCCAAAATGAAGATGAGGATAAGGTGGGGCATATGATGATATGATGAGTCCCACTTATATATTCCAAGTGGGTAGCGTCCCCCATCAGTGATCATCCCAGTGGGAAGGGACTTGCAGAGCCTGGCGGGTGCCTGCCTCCACTGGTATTGTTGTGATGGACCTGTGGAACGAACCCTCAAGTGATGAAGTGCTTGGCGGGTGGACTTGTGGAACGAACCCTCAAGTGATGAAGTGCTTGGTGGATGGACCTCGGAACGAACCCTCTTGTGTTGAAGTGCCTGGTGGATGGACCTCGGAACGAACCCTCTTGTGTTGAAGTGCTTGGCGGGTGGACCTGTGGAACGAACCCTCAAGTGATGAAGTGCTTGGTGGATGGACCTCGGAACGAACCCTCTTGTGTTGAAGTGCCTGGTGGATGGACCTCGGAACGAACCCTCTTGTGTTGAAGTGCTTGGCGGGTGGACCTGTGGAACGAACCCTCAAGTGATGAAGTGCTTGGTGGATGGACCTCGGAACGAACCCTCTTGTGTTGAAGTGCTTGGCGGGTGGACCTGTGGAACGAACCCTCAAGTGATGAAGTGCCTGGGGAATGGACCTGTGGAACGAACCCTCAAGTGATGAAGTGCCTGGGGGATGGACCTGTGGAACGAACCCTCAAGTGATGAAGTGCCTGGTGGATGGACCTGTGGAACGAACCCTCTTGTGATGAAGTGCCTGGTGGATGGACCTGTGGAACGAACCCTCAAGTGATGAAGTGCCTGGTGGATGGACCTGTGGAACGAACCCTCAAGTGATGAAGTGCCTGGTGGATGGACCTGTGGAACGAACCCTCAAGTGATGAAGTGCCTGGGGGATGGACCTGTGGAACGAACCCTCAAGTGATGAAGTGCCTGGTGGATGGACCTGTGGAACGAACCCTCTTGTGATGAAGTGCCTGGTGGATGGACCTGTGGAACGAACCCTCTTGTGATGAAGTGCCTGGTGGATGGACCTGTGGAACGAACCCTCAAGTGATGAAGTGCTTGGCGGGTGGACCTGTGGAACGAACCCTCTTGTGATGAAGTGCCTGGCGGGTGGACCTGTGGAACGAACCCTCAGGTGATGAAGTGCTTGGCGGGTGGACCTGTGGAACGAACCTTTTATTTTTTTGGGGGGGATAACCCATTTATAAACAGAGAGGTAGAAAGATACACACATACACACACACACACACACACACCTTGAGTAGGATGGTATGCGGGTGGCGTGGGGGGGGGGGGGGGGCGTGTGGGAGAGGGAGGCAGGGTAGTATTGGAGGTGGAGGAGGTGGAGGTGGGGGGAGGACAAGACCTCGCTGGAGGTCAGCCGATGCCCCTCCCCCATCCCCCCATGGCACCAGCCATTTCAGATGTATTTATGAAGGAGGGCATTGTGGCGCTACGTCGCTGACGCGGGAAATGGCGAAAGTAGAGACATGACAAGGGACATGGGGGAGGGGGGGAACGACTAGGTCGATTTGCCTTCGTAGTGTGTTTGGGGTGCTCGACCTTGTCGACTGTGTTGATGTGCCTTGAAAGAGCGCGACTGTGTGTGTGTGTGTGTGTGTGTGTGTGTGTTAGCCAGATGACTGTGTGGTGTACATTCGTCTCTGCCGGGGGTTCGGATAAATGGGTTTATTGTGTGTGTTATTAGGAATGCCTCATGCCATCTCCTTCTTTCATTCCTTCCTTCCTTCTTTCCTTCTTTCCTGCCACCCGTATGAATGATGGGGTGTGGACGGAGGTAGACATGTACACACGCAAGGCCAACGTGAGCTTTCTCAAGTTAACCTTTTAAGTGCATGAAGGTGTATGACCCCCCCCCCCCCGTCACAACTCCCGACCCCCAAGCATGATGGTACGACCCCCTGACCACGATGGTACGACCGTAGAGCACGACGGTACGACCCCCCTGACCACGATGGTACAACCGTAGAGCACGACTGTATGACGACCCCCTGACCACGACGGTACGACCGTAGAGCACGACGGTACGACCCCCCTGACCACGATGGTACGACCGTAGAGCACGACGGTACGACCCCCCTGACCACGATGGTACAACCGTAGAGCACGACGGTACGACCCCCCTGACCACGATGGTACAACCGTAGAGCACGACGGTACGACCCCCCTGACCACGATGGTACAACCGTAGAGCACGACGGTACGACCCCCCTGACCACGATGGTACAACCGTAGAGCACGACGGTACGACCCCCCTGACCACGATGGTACAACCGTAGAGCACGACGGTACGACCCCCCTGACCACGATGGTACAACCGTAGAGCACGACGGTACGACCCCCCTGACCACGATGGTACAACCGTAGAGCACGACGGTACGACCCCCCTGACCACGATGGTACAACCGTAGAGCACGACGGTACGACCCCCCTGACCACGATGGTACGACCGTAGAGCACGACGGTACGACCCCCCTGACCACGATGGTACGACCGTAGAGCACGACGGTACGACCCCCCTGACCACGATGGTACGACCGTAGAGCACGACGGTACGACCCCCCTGACCACGATGGTACGACCGTAGAGCACGACGGTACGACCCCCCTGACCACGATGGTACGACCGTAGAGCACGACGGTACGACCCCCCTGACCACGATGGTACGACCGTAGAGCACGACGGTACGACCCCCCTGACCACGATGGTACGACCGTAGAGCACGACGGTACGACCCCCCTGACCACGATGGTACGACCGTAGAGCACGACGGTACGACCCCCCTGACCACGACGGTACGACCCCCCTGACCACGATGGTACAACCGTAGAGCACGACGGTACGACCCCCCTGACCACGATGGTACGACCGTAGAGCACGACGGTACGACCCCCCTGACCACGATGGTACGACCGTAGAGCACGACGGTACGACCCCCCTGACCACGATGGTACGACCGTAGAGCACGACGGTACGACCCCCCTGACCACGATGGTACGACCGTAGAGCACGACGGTACGACCCCCCTGACCACGATGGTACGACCGTAGAGCACGACGGTACGACCCCCCTGACCACGATGGTACGACCGTAGAGCACGACGGTACGACCCCCCTGACCACGATGGTACGACCGTAGAGCACGACGGTACGACCCCCCTGACCACGATGGTACGACCGTAGAGCACGACGGTACGACCCCCCTGACCACGACGGTACGACCCCCCTGACCACGATGGTACAACCGTAGAGCACGACGGTACGACCCCCCTGACCACGATGGTACGACCGTAGAGCACGACGGTACGACCCCCCTGACCACGACGGTACGACCCCCCTGACCACGATGGTACGACCGTAGAGCACGACGGTACGACCCCCCTGACCACGATGGTACAACCGTAGAGCACGACGGTACGACCCCCCTGACCACGATGGTACAACCGTAGAGCACGACGGTACGACCCCCCTGACCACGATGGTACAACCGTAGAGCACGACGGTACGACCCCCCTGACCACGATGGTACAACCGTAGAGCACGACGGTACGACCCCCCTGACCACGATGGTACAACCGTAGAGCACGACGGTACGACCCCCCTGACCACGATGGTACGACCGTAGAGCACGACGGTACGACCCCCCTGACCACGATGGTACAACCGTAGAGCACGACGGTACGACCCCCCTGACCACGATGGTACGACCGTAGAGCACGACGGTACGACCCCCCTGACCACGATGGTACAACCGTAGAGCACGACGGTACGACCCCCCTGACCACGATGGTACGACCGTAGAGCACGACGGTACGACCCCCCTGACCACGATGGTACGACCGTAGAGCACGACGGTACGACCCCCCTGACCACGACGGTACGACCCCCCTGACCACGATGGTACGACCGTAGAGCACGACGGTACGACCCCCCTGACCACGATGGTACAACCGTAGAGCACGACGGTACGACCCCCCTGACCACGATGGTACAACCGTAGAGCACGACGGTACGACCCCCCTGACCACGATGGTACGACCGTAGAGCACGACGGTACGACCCCCCTGACCACGATGGTACGACCGTAGAGCACGACGGTACGACCCCCCTGACCACGATGGTACAACCGTAGAGCACGACGGTACGACCCCCCTGACCACGATGGTACAACCGTAGAGCACGACGGTACGACCCCCCTGACCACGATGGTACAACCGTAGAGCACGACGGTACGACCCCCCTGACCACGATGGTACAACCGTAGAGCACGACGGTACGACCCCCCTGACCACGATGGTACGACCGTAGAGCACGACGGTACGACCCCCCTGACCACGATGGTACGACCGTAGAGCACGACGGTACGACCCCCCTGACCACGATGGTACGACCGTAGAGCACGACGGTACGACCCCCCTGACCACGATGGTACAACCGTAGAGCACGACGGTACGACCCCCCTGACCACGATGGTACAACCGTAGAGCACGACGGTACGACCCCCCTGACCACGACGGTACGACCCCCCTGACCACGATGGTACGACCGTAGAGCACGACGGTACGACCCCCCTGACCACGATGGTACAACCGTAGAGCACGACGGTACGACCCCCCTGACCACGATGGTACGACCGTAGAGCACGACGGTACGACCCCCCTGACCACGATGGTACAACCGTAGAGCACGACGGTACGACCCCCCTGACCACGATGGTACAACCGTAGAGCACGACGGTACGACCCCCCTGACCACGATGGTACAACCGTAGAGCACGACGGTACGACCCCCCTGACCACGATGGTACAACCGTAGAGCACGACGGTACGACCCCCCTGACCACGATGGTACGACCGTAGAGCACGACGGTACGACCCCCCTGACCACGATGGTACGACCGTAGAGCACGACGGTACGACCCCCCTGACCACGATGGTACAACCGTAGAGCACGACGGTACGACCCCCCTGACCACGATGGTACAACCGTAGAGCACGACGGTACGACCCCCCTGACCACGATGGTACAACCGTAGAGCACGACGGTACGACCCCCCTGACCACGATGGTACAACCGTAGAGCACGACGGTACGACCCCCCTGACCACGATGGTACAACCGTAGAGCACGACGGTACGACCCCCCTGACCACGATGGTACGACCGTAGAGCACGACGGTACGACCCCCCTGACCACGATGGTACAACCGTAGAGCACGACGGTACGACCCCCCTGACCACGATGGTACAACCGTAGAGCACGACGGTACGACCCCCCTGACCACGATGGTACAACCGTAGAGCACGACGGTACGACCCCCCTGACCACGATGGTACAACCGTAGAGCACGACGGTACGACCCCCCTGACCACGATGGTACAACCGTAGAGCACGACGGTACGACCCCCCTGACCACGATGGTACGACCGTAGAGCACGACGGTACGACCCCCCTGACCACGATGGTACGACCGTAGAGCACGACGGTACGACCCCCCTGACCACGATGGTACAACCGTAGAGCACGACGGTACGACCCCCCTGACCACGATGGTACAACCGTAGAGCACGACGGTACGACCCCCCTGACCACGATGGTACGACCGTAGAGCACGACGGTACGACCCCCCTGACCACGATGGTACAACCGTAGAGCACGACGGTACGACCCCCCTGACCACGATGGTACAACCGTAGAGCACGACGGTACGACCCCCCTGACCACGATGGTACGACCGTAGAGCACGACGGTACGACCCCCCTGACCACGATGGTACGACCGTAGAGCACGACGGTACGACCCCCCTGACCACGATGGTACGACCGTAGAGCACGACGGTACGACCCCCCTGACCACGATGGTACAACCGTAGAGCACGACGGTACGACCCCCCTGACCACGATGGTACAACCGTAGAGCACGACGGTACGACCCCCCTGACCACGATGGTACAACCGTAGAGCACGACGGTACGACCCCCCTGACCACGATGGTACAACCGTAGAGCACGACGGTACGACCCCCCTGACCACGATGGTACGACCGTAGAGCACGACGGTACGACCCCCCTGACCACGATGGTACAACCGTAGAGCACGACGGTACGACCCCCCTGACCACGATGGTACGACCGTAGAGCACGACGGTACGACCCCCCTGACCACGATGGTACGACCGTAGAGTATATATATATATATATATATATTATATATAATATATATAATATATATATTATATATATATATATATATTCCTATGAGTCCACGGGGAAAATGGAACACGATAAGTTCCCAAGTGCACTTTCGTGTAATAATCACATCATCAGGGGAGATATATATATATCCCTTGTACCTTATTACTTGACGATATGATGATGTATGACATGAAAAGATACTCAGGAGAAAATAGACGTAAATGTCGTATATTTGAGACTATCTTCATTGTATGAAGGTCCAGCTGTGGTGGATTGTGAGGTCATGGTGCAGTTAGGATTCATATCCATATATACATACACATAGACAGACATATGCATACATACACGTGAACATATTCGTACTTGCTTGCCTTCATCCATCCCGGGCGCGACCTCGCCCCGTAGGAAACAGCATCGCTGGAAAATGAATAACATGTTTCCCGCAGTGTATGGGCCAGCAAGAGGACAGCTAAACTAGGTTAGTGGAGCAGGAACATCACGTCCGCTGGAATCAATAATGTTTATCCAGAAGCCAGTCACAGTATGCAAATTAGGAATACATACGTGTATGTACAGACGAGGTGCTATGTATTGGTCGTCAACACGTATTGGCCGCTGAGTCAGAACACGTTTAGTGCATCACATACGCGTTACACCTGTAGGGAAGATAATGGATTTTTTATTTTTTATGATTATTAATCTTTTTTTTGGGGGGGGGGGGGGCGAACATCATACTGTATTGGATGAGGAGTTTGATAGTGAGGGTTGCTATGTGGTGGTAATGACGGCTGGCCCTCATAATCACACACACACACACACACACACACACACACACACACACACACACACACACACACACACACACACATATTCCTGTCGGGTTTATTTATTTATTTACTTATTGTTAGATGCACCAAACGGCTAAAAACAAAGGAAAACAGTTTATCGGATTTTCCCGTATATTTACTGTATCGTATGCGTATAAATATACGCATATTGTTTTTTCGTTGTCATTGAATAAATTAGAACGATGTGGTATACCGGGGTCGACGTGCTGTCAATGGATTGAACTAGGGCATGTGAAGCGTCTGGGGTAAACCATTGAAAGTTCTGTAGGACCTGGATGTGGAAAGGGAGCTGTGGTTTCGGTGCATTATTGCATGACAGCTAGAGACTGAGTGTGAACGAATGTGGCCTTTGTTGTCTGTATTCCTGGCGCTACCGCGCTGAAGCGGGGGTGGCGATGCTGTTTCCTGTGGGGCGGGGTAGCGCCAGGAATGGATCAAGGCAAGCAAGTATATGAATGTATACATGTGTATATATGTATATGTCTGTATATGTGTGTATGTTGATATGTATATATAAATATATGTACGTGTATGAGCGTGTATATAGGAGGATCGGTCTTTCTTCGTCTGTTTCTTGACGCTACCTTGCTGACGCGGAAAGCTGTGGTCAAGTATGATAAGATAAAAAATAGATTAGTAAATAAGTGTGTGTATATATATATATATATATATATATATATATATATATATATATATATATATATATATATATATGTATGTATATAAACAAATAGTATATAAAGTGACTGTATTTCTTTTATCTCCCCTGATGATAATGTGATTATTACACGAAACTGCACTTGACAACTTATTGTGTTTCATTTCCCCATTGGACTCATAGGAGTATATATATATATATATATATATATATATATATATATATATATATATATATATATATAGATAGATAGATAGATAATGAAACGTCTTAATGTCGTCGTGTGGTGCACCTAGATGGCAGCACCGCTCACACCCGGCCGGACCATTCTCTCATGGCGCCTCTGCAGGAGAAAGCACAGTCGCGGGGCGGTGGGTGGGTGGGGGGGGGGGTTGTTACCGGATTTGCACGGCTGTAACCGGTGTTGTGGTTGTGCCGGATTCACACAGCTGTAAACGAGGGTCCTGCTGTTGTAGGGTTTTAGGTAATTGGTAGTTGTGGCTGTGAATTGCGGGTTTACCTTGTGGGCTCCACCCTGGCGGATATGGGGTCCCCCATAAGACCAGAAGGGACTCCTGGGGCAAAAGAAAAAAAAAAAAAAATAAAACACGGTTAGTCCCAAGTGCACTTTCGTGTCATAATCACATCATCAGCGGAGATACAAGATCTCCTTCGTGTATCTCTCCTGACGGATGTGATGATTACACGAAAGTGCACTTGGCACAACTTATCGTGTTACATTTTTCCTATTGGCCATCTTTAAAAACTAGATCACACGCCTCAGAGAGAGAGAGAGAGAGAGAGAGAGAGAGAGAGAGAGAGAGAGAGAGAGAGAGAGAGAGAGAGATCTTGGTGTGAGAAGGGGATGACAGAGTCATGAGGTGTGCATGAGAGCGTGGGTCGTTTTTGTTCTCATGTGAACTTTGTGAATGACAGTGACGCGCCTCAGCGTCCGTGGGAACCTGAGGGGCTCAGCTGGCTGGCCCAGCTGACCGGTACAGCTGACTGAATCTACACCACACTATGCTACACCTCACGACACCACACCACACCACACCACACTACACCACACCACACTACACCACACCACACCACACCACACTACGTCCCTGCTCGTGTGTGCGTGTGTTGGTGTTGGTATTACATGCTGCCTCACGTCCTCAGTTCACCACACCAGCGGTGGCTCATCTTTATGTATATGGTCGTGCCCGCTCGCCCACCCCCAACTGAATAAAGGCTCTAACGAGAAAAATGAATGAATGAATGACGTTAGTAACGAGAAAAATGAATGAATGACGTCAAAAAGGATATATATATATATATATATATATATATATATATATATATATATATATATATATATATATATATTAGAAAGGATCACAATTTTGCGCGTGATCAAGATATTCCTATGAGTCCACGGGGAAAATGAAATGTTTCATTTTCGCCGTGGACTCGTAGGAATATATATATATATATATATATATATATATATATATATATATATATATATATATATATATATTATATATATATGTAGTTCTCCCTTTTCATAATAAATTCACTTTACTTCCCATGTTGCGTAAATCCTTTAATGTAAGTGTTGCCTTTAGCAACAATAATACTATAAAGAATATCTTCATTAGGAAATGACCAGAAAATTCTCCTGGATGCATTTATAAAGTGCCATGTAGAAATTGATAAGACTTAAGAAATTGATAAGAAATTGATAAGAATTGATAAGAATAGAAATTGATAAGACTGTTAGACTTAAGCAACATAGATATAGTATAAGAACAGGACAAGAATCAAATGCCTTTTTTAATCACATTTTAAACTATGATCATTGTAGTGACTGGAGTAATGTCATCTCAGTTATTAACTCTAACTCCAGTACCACGAGAAAAATCATTGTATCTTCTATTATTAACTACACATAGAATTATAACCTTAATATTAGTGAAGGTCTATACAAATTGGATAACTTTATTTTTGATAAAATTTGTAAACAATTCACCTTGTCCACATGATAAGTTTATGAACGCTCGTTGTCTGTCTTGGACAATCACATGTTTACCAGGTGGCGTCCTAGATTCGTCTTTTCGTTATATGTCAAATGTCTGTTATATTTCTCTCGTGTCTCCCCGATGATGTGATTATTACACGAAAGTGCACTTGGGAACTTATCGTGCTTCATTTTCCCCGTGGACTCGTAGGAATATACTTGATCACGCGCAAAATTGTGATCCTTTCCAGTATATATATATATATATATATATATATATATATATATATATATATATATATATATATATATATATAGTGAATAAATAAATAATAACTGAGTATATGAATAAATACAATTGTTCGTGGCTCTTATAATTATTGATGGTGGGTGGAAAGGAGTGCAGTCGTGTTACAAAGGTGTCTGCACTTCCCTGCTACTAGACGTAGCGCAGCCCCGGGCTGCAAGAGACTTGAGAAAGGTAACTTTTGGACTCGGTGATAGATTGGTGTTACCGGACTCCGCTCTTTGCACGGTTATGGAAAGTTACCGAATAATGTCGGGGAACTGTGGCAGGGGAACTACGGTAGGGGAACTGTGGCAGGGGAACTACGGTAGGGGAACTGTGGTAGGGGAACTGTGGTAGGCTTAAAGGGGAGGACCGGCGTGCCACAAGGTGGTGGTAGGGCAGGTCAGGGCTGGGCGGAGCAGGGTCAGGGTAAGGTAGGTCAGTGCTAGTTAGGGCTGGGCCGGAGACGGGTTAGGGCTAGCTAGGGCTGGACAGGAGACGGGTTAGGGCTAGCTAGGGCTAGGCGGTGCAGGGGGATAGGGTAAGTCAGCGCAGGTAAAGGGTATCGTGTGTGTGTGTGTGTGAGGGGCGGGTCTGCCGTGCACTGCTGCTGCCCGGAGCGCGCCTGCTTGTTGAGGATTTGGGGTGGGGTAGGGAGGGGGGCCCACCACCCCTCCTGGCAGGCAGGACGGGAGCAGGAGAGAGAGAGAGAGAGAGAGAGAGAGAGAGAGAGAGAGAGAGAGAGAGAGAGAGAGAGAGAGAGTATTGGGTAAACAAGGTTGTTGGAAGGCAAGGGGAAATGACGGGGTTGTGTAGGTGGTAATTGTGGTAGGGGGATGGTGTTGGTGGGTGGGGGTGTTGAAGTAATGATACGAATGGTAGTGTGAGTGTTGAGGGGGAGGAAGGGGTGACCTTAATTGTGGGGGGTTAAGGGGTGACCTTAATTTAAGTGGGTATGTAGTATGAATGAGTGTTTAAGAAGGGGAATTGACCTTAATTGTGGGTAGGGGGTGACTTTAAGTGGGTATGTAGTATGAATGGAAGTGTAGGGGTGACCTTAATTGTGGGGGTAGGGATGACCTTACGGTAAGTTGGAATAATGGTCACTAGAGCCGGGCTGGTGGGGGTCACCACACTGATCCTGTCCCGGGACCTGTCGGAGAGGACCATGTCCCGGGACGTGGTCCACCTCTGGTATAGGACCATGTCCCGGGACGTGGTCCACCCCTGGTATAGGACCATGTCCCGGGACGTGGTCCACCCCTGGTATAGGACCATGTCCCGGGACGTGGTCCACCCCTGGTATAGGACCATGTCCTGGGACGTGGTCCACCCCTGGTACAGGACCATGTCCCCGGACGTGGTAGGACCATTAGGCCTGTCAGCTAGAGGCCTGGAGGAGGCGCAGCGTTGTGGGAGCTGCACGCGCCGGGGGGGGGGGATGCGGGGATCGAACCCGGGCCTCTGGATTAGCTGTCAGGAAGGCCAGGCCATCACGCCAGAGAAGCGCTCGTGATCATGTAATAGGATTAAATTTCATGGAATTGGGTTTCATTATGTAATTGGGGTAAAAATAGGAGGGATGGCAGTAATAGGACATAATAGGCATATGTATTTTTATTTTATTTATACTTGATCTCCGTTTCTGCGTCAGCGAGGTAGCGCTACCAGGAAACAGACGAAGAATAGCCCATCCACTCATATATATATATATATATATATATATATATATATATATATATTAAGGCACCATACACGCACATACATACATGTACGTATCAACATATGTTATACGTACATATCCACTGCCATACAGATATACACATGTACATATTCATACTTGCTTGCCTTCATCCATTCTCGGCGCTACCCCGCCATTGCTGTAAAATAGAATCTGTAAATTAGTAATAGTTTTGTATTGGTGTTACCGGACTCCGCCTACTTGAGGTTACACCGCAAGTGGAAAGTCACTTTTTTTGTGTGTAGATCCTTGGTGAGTACAGCCCCGTCTGTGGACTTCCCATCCCGAAAGGAGTCCACATTCCGCTGCAGCTGGAGGTAGCGCAGCTTTGGGCAGGAGGAGGAGGAGGCTTGTGGAAATAGGTCCAGGGTAGCACACACTAACAACACACACAACGCACTCTAGTAACACACACAGCTCCTCAGATGATGAGTGTGTGAGCTGGGTGTGGCCAGGGTAACACACTCAGATGTCCTCAGATGATGAGTGTGTGAGCTGGGTGTGGCCAGGGTAACACACTCAGATGTCCTCAGATGATGAGTGTGTGAGCTGGGTGTGGCCAGGGTAACACACTCAGATGTCCTCAGATGATGAGTGTGTGAGCTGGGTGTGGCCAGGGTAACACACTCAGATGTCCTCAGATGATGAGTGTGTGAGCTGGGTGTGGCCAGGGTAACACACTCAGATGTCCTCAGATGATGCAGTGTGTGGGAGCTGGAGGGTAAGGGGGGGTAATGGGTGAATTAGATAAGGGCGCGCGCGCGCGTGCGTGTGTGTGTGTGTGTGTGTGTGTGTGTGTGTGTGTGTGTGTGTGTAATAACCATCTCCTCCCCCCCCCCCCTACGCACCCACCTCACCACCACACCCTAGAGAACATTAACGTGTGACCCACTTCTGGTGTGGGCCGCCCGGGCCTCGTCCTCGGCCCTGTTTGTGGCCAGGCCGAGGGTCCACACGACCCCCCCCCCCCCACACACACACACACACCAGGTCGATGGGTTAGGGGGGTGGGGGTAGGAGGAGGGGGCGGGGCATCTCCGCTGCTCAGGATATTCGGGTTCGAGGTGTGTGTGTGTGTGTGTGTGTGTGGTTCTTAAAGGGTATATAATGTGGTGTGGGCAAGTCGTATATAGAGAGATGCTGTCGTCTTAGGGTACTATATATATGTATATAGTGTACTTTGTTGCCGTCTCCCGCGTTAGCTAGACAGCGCAACAGACGAAAGAATGGCCCTACCCACCCACATATACATACCTATACATTTCAACATATACATATATATACATACACAGACATATATACATATATATAATTCATACTTGCTGCCTTCATTCATGCCAGTCGCCACACCACCACACATGAAATGACAACCCCTTCCCCCCGCACGCGCGCGAGGTAGCGCTAGGAAAAGCCAACAAAGGCTCCATTCGTTCACACTCAGTCTCTAGCTGTCATGTAATAATGCACCGAAACCACAGCTCCCTTTCCACATCCAGGCCCCACAGAACTTTCCATGGTTTATCCCAGACGCTTCACATGCCCTGGTTCAATCCACTGACAGCACGTCGACCCCGGTATACCACATCTTTCCAATTCACTCTATTCCTTGCACGCCTTTCACCCTCCTGCATGTTCAGGCTGTGGTTAGTGGTTTTGATATATAAGGTATACACCTCCCCTTATTGTCTCCCGGTGGGGACCATTAAGTCCCTGTACTCTCTCTCTCTCTCTCTCTCTCTCTCTCTCTCTCTCTCTCCCCAGTAATGCTAGCTGGTTTATATATATATATATATATATATATATCTTTCTTCAGTCAAACATCAATCCTCAACCTTGTTTATATATTATATTATAACAGAACTTTTAGTTGATAACCACTAAGGTCATTTTTTTCCCTTTTTCTTATTTGTTCTATTTTTTTTTTACTGTTTACGATTAATGGCGTAACAGTTACTCCGTTTTCGAGTATATAAACAGACGCGCAGGAGTTAGCAACGGATGTGGCGCCATTAGCAACGGATACGCAGGAATTAGCAACAGACGCGCAGGAAATAGCGGCCATCACCAAGTTGTAAGATGGAGGATAAGAGAAGGGATTGATGAGGGGGGGAGGTACTGGTGGTTGAAGAGGGGGGAGGTTGAAGAGGGGGTTGGTACTGGTGGTGATAATGTATGTGGGTTATTGATGAGGGGGTTGGTTAAATGTATGGGGGTTATTGATGAGGGGGTTGGTACTGGTGGTTGAAGAGGGGGTTGGTACTGGTGGTTGATGAGGGGGTTGGTACTGGTGGTTGATGAGGGGGTTGGTACTGGTGGTGATAATGTATGGGGGTTATTGATGAGGGGGTTGGTACTGGTGGTTGAAGAGGGGGGTGGTACTGGTGGTTGATGAGGGGGTTGGTACTGGTGGTGATAATGTATGGGGGTTATTGATGAGGGGGTTGGTACTGGTGGTTGAAGAGGGGGGTGGTACTGGTGGTTGATGAGGGGGGTGGTACTGGTGGTTGATGAGGGGGTTGGTACTGGTGGTTGAAGAGGGGGGTGGTACTGGTGGTTGATGAGGGGGGTGGTACTGGTGGTTGATGAGGGGGTTGGTACTGGTGGTTGAAGAGGTGGGTGGTACTGGTGGTTGATGAGGGGGGTTGATAATGTTGGTGGTGATGTATGGTTGGGTGGTGGTTGATGCTGGTGAAGGTGTAGTGGGTGATTGATGATGGTAGTTAGGGGAGGGAGGGGGACTGGGTGGTGGTGATTTTGTGTCAAGCTAGTTGATGGCAGATGGACGGTTGATGAAAGTGATTGCAGGGTTGATGGTTTGTGTGTGTGTGGGGGGGGGGGGGGTAGGGGATATAGCAAGATGGTGGGCTTGGTGCAAGGGGTCAAGGAAGAGGGGGTCATATATTCTGGGGCTAATTTCGTCCAATCTCGGGGCTTGGGAAGGGGGTAATTACCCCCGTGTGGTGTGCGAAGGTCGCCGTTCTCTCTCTCTCTCTCTCTCTCTCTCTCTCTCTCTCTCTCTCTCTCTCTCTCTCTCTCTCTCTCCCTCTCCCCCGAACCCCCCAGCGTTGAGGTGGTCTTCCACTGGCCCGTCGCATGATGCGCCGCGTTCAGTAGCTGGTCGACTCGCCCGTGTGTGTGGGTGTGGGTGTGGGCTAGTATGATACACCGAGGAGGAGGTGAGGCTGGGGAAGGTCGGGAGGAGGAGGAGGAGGAGGTGAGGCTGGGGAAGGTCGGGAGGAGGAGGTGAGGCTGGGGAAGGTCGGGAGGAGGAGGAGGAGGTGAGGCTGGGGAAGGTCGGGAGGAGGAGGAGGAGGTGAGGCTGGGGAAGGTCGGGAGGAGGAGGAGGAGGTTAGGCTGGGGAAGGTCGGGGAGGAGGAGGAGGAGGAGGTGAGGCTGGGAAGGTCGGGAGGAGGAGGAGGAGGAGGAGGAGTTCCAAAGTAGAGCTGTGTAGGGGAGGAAACAGACGTGTCCACACACACGTGTTATACCCCAGTCGTCAGTATGACTGTGATTGTGCCATGTATATGGTATACCCTTGACCCCTTATATATATGTGTGTTATACCCTTGGCTTCTTGTATGTTTGACATATCCTTGGCTTCCTGCTGTGCCCACCCAGGCCCACCTGTCATCCCCCCATGTGCCCACCCAGGCCCACCTGTCATCCCCCCATGTGCCCACCCAGGCCCACCTGTCATCCCCCCATGTGCCCACCCAGACCCACCTGTCATCCCCCCATGTGCCCACCCAGACCCACCTGTCATACCCCCCTGTGCCCACCCAGACCCACCTGTCATCCCCCCATGTGCCCACCCAGACTCACCTGTCATACCCCCCTGTGCCCACCCAGACCCACCTGTCATCCCCCCATGTGCCCACCCAGACCCACCTGTCATACCCCCTGTGCCCACCCAGGCCCACCTGTCATCCCCCTGGTGTTGGGGATGGGCCCACGTCATGAGTAACGTGAGTGAGGGATGAGGATTGATGTGGGAGAATGGGTCTGTAGTATGGTAGGGGGGGGGGGGGCACCCGGGCGGCTCTGGGTCGAGGTCACTGTGTGGTCGACAAGGATCTGGGATGTGGGTGGGTGGAAGATTGTGTGGATGTGGGGTAGGTTGTGAGGGTATGGGGTAGATTGTGTGGGTGTAGGGTAGGTTGTGTGGGTGTAGAGTAGGTTGTGTGGGGATGGGGTAGGTGGTTGTGGGTGTGGGTTAGGTTGTGAGGGTGTAGGGTAGGTTGTGTGGGTGTGGGTTAGGTTTTGTGGGTGTGGGGTAGGTTGTGTGGGTGTAGGGTAGGTTGTGTGGGTGTGGGTGTGGGGTAGGTTGTGTGGGGATGGGGTAGGTTGTGAGTGTGTGGGGTAGGTGGTTGTGGGTGTAGGGTAGGTTGTGTGGGTGTAGGGTAGGTTGTGTGGGTGTAGGGTAGGTTGTGTGGGTGTGGGGTAGGTGGGTGTGGGTGTGGGTTAGGTTGTGTGGGAGTGTGGTAGGTTGTGTGGGGATGGGGTAGGTTGTGTGGGTATGGGGTAGGTTGTGTGGGTGTGTGGTAGGTTGTGTGGGTGTAGGGTAGGTTGTGTGGGTGTGGGGTAGGTTGTGTGGGTGTGGGGTAGGTTGTGAGGGTGTGGGGTAGGTTGGCGTGCGTGTGGGGGGATGTGTGGTGGTGGAGGAGGAGGTTGTGTGGCGGGGGTTGGGGGGGAGAGAGAGAGAGAGAGAGAGAGAGAGAGAGAGAGAGAGGGTGGTGTGTGGAGCTTGCCGAACCTGACCAGCAGCAGGAGCCGGCCGGCAGTACCACCACACCCCCTGCCCCCTCTCCCTGCCCCCACCCCCTGCCCCCCTGCCCCCTCCCCCCCTGCCCTTCTTAACTATTGATTGGCATTCCGTTACACGAGAGGAGGAAGGAGGAGGGGAACCCTCCCCTCGCCCCTCAGCATTCTCCCCATTGCTGTTGGTTGCCTCCCCTCACCATCATCCCCATCACCCCTCCCCCAACCTCCCCTTACCTTGGCATAACCCATTTCTGCCCCCAACACAAGGATTGGGGGAGGGCTTTGACCACCCCCCCTCCCCCCCTCCACACTCTCGATTATCTGTTCTCAGCCATGTCTTGCCTCCAGCCTGGACTCTCTCTCTCTCTCTCTCTCTCTCTCTCTCTCTCTCTCTCTCTCTCTCTCTCTCTCTCTCGTCGAAGTACCTGCACAGAGAAACCGCCATCTTTAAACCCCCCCCAAGCCAAGCCTTCCCAGCTGGACCCCTCCCCCCCTCTCCACAGCTGCGGGGTTATTAAACCACTCTGGTCATGTATTGCTGGCACTAAATATTCGTGAATATTATCCTCTGGTTTATCATGTTATTAAACCACTCTGGTCATGTATTGCTAGCACTAAATATTCGTGAATATTATCCTCTGGTTTATCATGTTATTAAACCACTCTGGTCATGTATTGCTGGCACTAAATATTCGTGAATATTATCCTCTGGTTTATCATGTTATTAAACCACTCTGGTCATGTATTGCTGGCACTAAATATTCGTGAATATTATCCTCTGGTTTATCATGTTATTAAACCACTCTGGTCATGTATTGCTGGCACTTAATATTCGTGATTATTATCCTCTGGTTTATCATGTTATTAAACCACTCTAGAGATTAAACCTGAAGTTGGGGGAAAACAACTGGCTTGAGCGATGTTGTATCAGTGACAATACAATCCCGTTCAAAAATACTTCTCACCTCGAGGGAGTGTACACACTTCCCTGATACTGGAAGTAGCGCAGCCTTGGGATACGGGATTGGTCTGCGGGTAATTATGAATAGTTTAGATTTTTTTTATGTATTTTGTGGATTTTTTTTCTGAGTTTCATTCATATTTTGAGTACGTTCAGGTTCATGGTGTGTGTGTGTGTGTGTGTGTGTGTGTGTGTGTGTGTGTGTGCGTGTGTGTGTGTGTTGCAATCGTTGCATAGGACCTGCAATTCATTTCCGTGTGTTGCAAAGGCGGTGTTGCTTTTGTCTCGACCTCCTGCACGTGTGTGTGTGTGGTGTTGGAGGGGGGAGGGAGGATGTTACATACATATAGTGATACATATATGGCTACATGTTTTGATATATATATGGCGGGGAGGGTCAGTGACATGGGTGCCACAGCCGTGGGTGGTAGGAGGGGCGGGCCACTGGTGACCAGCGGGAGGGAGGGAGGGAACACCACACCCCTGGGGTGAGGGTAGGGGGTGGGGGGTGCAACAACAACAACAAGTTGGTGTCGTCATCGATCAGGTGTTGGGGCTGGGCGGCGGCGCGGCTCGATCAGCTGATGTCGTGTTGTGGCGCGTCAGCTGTTGTGTGGCCTCGCCCGCCACCCTCCCTCCCCCAGCACCAGCAGGGCCGCCGCTCGAACACACAGAGAGGCCTGACCCCCCCACCCCCTTTCTCTCTCTCTCTCTCTCTCTCTCTCTCTCTCTCTCTCTCTCTCTCTCTCTCTCTCTCTCTCTCTCTCTCTCTCTCTCTCTCTTCGTTATAATTACGTCAGCTTGGCCGAAACTGAGTGATGGATGATGGTCGCTGGCGGGGTGAGTTGAGCGCTGCCAGAAACGTTCGCTGGCGCGTAGCGAGGGCGCGTCTGGATGACGGTCGCTGGGGGAGGGGAGTTGAACGCTGCCAGAAACGTTCGCTGGCGCGTAGCGAGGGCGCGTCTGGATGACGGTCGCTGGGGGAGGGGAGTTGAACGCTGCCAGAAACGTTCGCTGGCGCGTAGCGAGGGCGCGTCTGGATGACGGTCGCTGGGGGAGGGGAGTTGAACGCTGCCAGAAACGTTCGCTGGCGCGTAGCGAGGGCGCGTCTGGATGATGGTCGCTAGGGAGGTGAGTTGAGCGCTGCCAGAAACGTTCGCTGGCGCGTAGCGAGGGCGCGTCTGGATGATGGTCGCTGGGGGAGGGGAGTTGAGCGCTGCCAGAAACGTTCGCTGGCCCGTGGTGAGGGCGCGCGCGTGCGTCTGGCAGACCTGTGCCTCTTGTGTCCTTGATGTTTACAGTGGTTTCCTGTAGTAGATGGTCGCTGCTCGAGGCGCTATTTGAGCTGTTGCTGCTGCACCACCGCTGTTGTCCGTGCAGCTGTGGCGTCACACTGTTGTCACTGTTATCTCTTAGCTGTGGCCTTTGCTGTATGCAGATATCATGGCGGATATACGTTATCGTGGACACACCCATGCTCACCCGGCGGGCGGTAGCGCAAAAAGGATTGCAGGGGGGGGGTGGTGGCTGGTTTGCATGACTTGAGGTGGGGGACGATACGCCCCTCCCCCACGCTGGCCTGACCTCCTGCCCTTGGTGGCTGCGTCGGGCCACCTCCACCTCCCTCGACGCCCCAGCCGCCTGGGAAAGTCGAGGTGACGCATGGATGCGTCAGCGGGTTTGGGTTTTACGCGTTTTACAATTTTCCTTCAAGAGTGTGAGGCATCCTCCTCATGACGTCATCCTCTCACCTCCTGCTGCCTCATGTTTACCTTCGTGTGTGTGTGTGTTTGTGTGTCTGTGCCCCCTTTTTCATCACATATTTACTATAGACAGTTTCTTGACCTGTTTTAAGTAAAGATATTCTTTACAGTCTGCCTCACTATACCTCAGACCCCTTCTTTCATAGCCACATTGCCTGCATTCATGGCCACACTGCCTGCCCTCTTTCATGGCCACATTGCCTGACTTGTCATGGCCACACTGCCTCAATATACCTCAGATCTTTCTTCTTTCATGGCCACACTGCCTTACTACACCTCAGCCCTTCTTTCATGGCCACACTGCCTGCAAACACCCCAGGCCATCCTCTCGTGGCCACACAGCTTGAATGCGCCCCGGGCCTTCCTTCATTCATGGCCACACGGCCTGTATACACCCCAGGCCTTTCTTCATTCATGGCCACACGGCCCGGCCTTCTCCCCCTGGAGCCTTCACCCATTCATAATGTCAGTGGTTGTCTGTGTTCATGCCTGTACCCATTCATAATCACACACACACACACACACACACACACACACACACACACACACACACCATGCTACCCTAGCTAGGGTGAGGTGACCTGACCTTAGGGTCAGGTCATAGGGTCGTGCCCTAGAGATTGTTTCCAATATTTTTTTATTTTTCCTTTCCAAGATAACACCACAGAACAGTCTAGTTAATATTGAGGATTTAGTAATGGTGTTGTGTGATGTGTGACAGATTAATACGAATCTGGCCTGGATTATCCATGTACGAGACATTGAACAGTCAGTTGATATAAAAGGAAGAGACGTAGCTAAGACTGTCTTCTATCTCGTTCTTGTGTCTCCTCTGATGTGATTATGACACGAAAGTGCACTTGGCATAACTTATAGTGTTTCATTTCCCCCGTGGACTCATAGGAATATATATATATATATATATAGTATTTAAATTCCCTATAAGTTATATTGTATTAATCTTTTTTTATTTCCGTTGACGCGTATACATGGAAGTGTATGATGTGTTAATGTATTAATGACGTCACGCGGCGTATGGCTGTATTTGACAGCTGCTTTGCAATTGGATACAGCTGTAGTATCAGTCTAGGTTACTGTATTTGATCACACGACTGGTGTCGAAATTCCGTTGCGTTACGTCTTTTCCCAGATATGTTTGGCAGAGGTTTTCCGTTGAAATTCCCAGACTTTGATCATACATTTTCGTAAGCGTCTTTTTGGCGTATATTTTCTCTTCCATTGATGTGGTATGTAAATTAGGGTCAAGGGTCACTTAATTCCAGTATGTAAATATGAAGGAAAACAATTGTGTTTAGAGCAGAGAGTTTATGAGGAATGTGGTTTTTGTAAACCTATTTACTAGTTACTACAGTTTTACCCCTCATAATTTATCGTAAATGATTTATGTAATTTTTGTTTTTTACTTCATTCACAACTTGGCGGTACGGCCTTCCGTTCATTCATGGCCTTACTGGCTGCTTCACCGACGCGCTGCTGCTTCTTTCCTTCCTTCTTTCCTTCCTTCCTTCTTTCCTTCCTTCCTTCATGACCCACAGTGCCTGGCGTCCGCCGTGCCCCCTGTAAGGGCCATTACTAATGCATGACTGCCCCCCCCCTCCCTCCCGTGTGCCTGCCTCCCCCCCCCCCACTCTCTCTCTCTCTCTCTCTCTCTCTCTCTCTCTCTCTCTCTCTCTCTCTCTCACCAACAGACTCTGCTTTCGCTCGGACCTCCAGCCTCCTTCATCCGTCATTCATTTTCTCGACGCCGCGACGGGCGTTCATTCACTTCCTTCCCTCTGTCATTCATGCGCCCGTCCTCCCGCTTTTTTCTTTCATGCGTTCCCACACATGACCAACTCCGTCGTCATTCAGGCCTTCATTCATTCACGCGGTGCGCCTTCATTTATTCATAAGTTGCCAGCGTCTTGCGCACTTTCATTTATTTATTTTTTTACCCCTCCCCCCGTCTTCAAGCCAACGTCTTGCACACTTTCATTCATTTATCCTCCCCTTCAAGCCAACGTCTTACACACGTTCATTCATTTATTTACCTCCTTCAAGATCTATCTATCTGTCTATCTATCTATCTGAGTTCGACTTGTGTGATTCCCGTATAGGGGAGATGGTCGCCCCCCCGTCTGTTCTGAACGGGTGTGGGACCTGACCAGGGCTGAACTCTCTCTCTCTCTCTCTCTCTCTCTCTCTCTCTCTCTCTCTCTCCTTCCCTAGCGTGTGTGTGTGTGTGTGTGTGTGTGTGTGTGTGTGTGTGTGTGCGCGTGTGTGTGTGGCCAGCGCGTGCAGGTGGCCCTCACCTACGTGGAGTGTGGTGTAGGTGGCGTGGCCAGCGTGTGCAGGTGGCTCTCACCTACGTGGAGTGTGGTGTAGGTGGCGTGGCCAGCGTGTGCAGGTGGCCCTCACCTACGTGGAGTGTGGTGTAGGTGGCGTGGCCAGCGTGTGCAGGTGGCCCTCACCTACGTGGAGTGTGGTGTAGGTGGCGTGGCCAGCGTGTGCAGGTGGCCCTCACCTACGTGGAGTGTGGTGTAGGTGGCGTGGCCAGCGTGTGCAGGTGGCCCTCGCCTACGTGGAGTGTGGTGTAGGTGGCGTGGCCAGCGTGTGCAGGTGGCCCTCACCTACGTGGAGTGTGGTGTAGGTGGCGTGGCCAGCGTGTGCAGGTGGCCCTCGCCTGAGACCCATCGGTTGACCACCTGATATCTAACCTATTTTTAGCCGTGTTTCCGGTCACTTAACAGCTGTTCCATCCCCAGCTGCGTCCACACTTTACAATATTGATGATAACTGGTGGTGTATGTGTGTGTGTGTGTGTGTGTGTGTGTGTGTGTGTGTGTTTACAGTCACCCCGGGGGGGCCAGTTTTCTATGAAGGTCTGTTATTACGCTGGTCAGCCGGGGCTCGAGAGAGAGCTGAACACGGGAGTAATAGAGAGAGAGAGAGAGAGAGAGAGAGAGAGAGAGAGAGGCAACGAGTACACCATGTGCACCTAGGGGGGATATGAGGGTGTGGGGGGGGTGGATGGATGGGTCGGGTGTGTGTGTTAAGACAGTGTCAAGCCACACGAGGGCAGTGCTCTACCCCGGTGGTGGCTGTGTTCAAGACGTGCTCCACACACACAGCCGGAGCAAACTGGTCCCCTGGGGGTGGAGGAGGGGGGGGGCTGGTTTTTGTCGAGTGGACTGACCAGCTCCTGACCGGAGTGCGGGGTACACAACCCCCCCCCCCCCACACGTACACGGCCAGCAGTGGGTGGTTAGGTGGATCATATACTACCCCCACGTACACGGCCAGCAGTGGGTGGTTAGGTGGATCATATACTACCCCCACGTACACGGCCAGCAGTGGGTGGGTAGGTGGATCATATACTACCCCCACGTACACGGCCAGCAGTGGGTGGGTAGGTGGATCATATACTACCCCCACGTACACGGCCAGCAGTGGGTGGGTAGGTGGATCATATACTACCCCCACGTACACGGCCAGCAGTGGGTGGATCATATACCCCTACGTACACGGCCAGCAGTGGGTGGGTGGGTAGGTGGATCATATACCCCCACGTACACGGCCAGCAGTGGGTGGGTGGGTAGGTGGATCATATACCCCCACGTACACGGCCAGCAGTGGGTGGATCATATACCCCCACGTACACGGCCAGCAGTGGGTGGGTGGGTAGGTGGATCATATACCCCCACGTACACGGCCAGCAGTGGGTGGGTAGGTGGATCATATACCCCCACGTACACGGCCAGCAGTGGGTGGGTAGGTGGATCATATACCCCCACGTACACGGCCAGCAGTGGGTGGGTAGGTGGATCATATACCCCCACGTACACGGCCAGCAGTGGGTGGGTAGGTGGATCATATACCCCCACGTACACGGCCAGCAGTGTGTGGGTAGGTGGATCATATACTACCCCCACGTACACGGCCAGCAGTGGGTGGATCATATACCCCCACCCCCTGTGGACCAAACTGGTGGGGGATGGGGACGAGTCTTGTATGGCTATGAACAATAAGACTCTCTTGTGTCTCCCTAATAAGTCTCGTGGTGTTGGGTCCCGCTCCCGTTGTGGGACTTCCTGCCTCACTCCCTCCCGCCCGACCCAGGAATGAGACTGGGATCTGTACTGGGATGCAGCGTGACGTGTCTTTTGGGAGTTGGGAATAAGACTCCTCGTGTATTATGCTCGCTCTGACCCATGCCATACGGGAAGGTCTCTCGTATATTATGCTCGCTCTGTCCACTCAATATAGGAAGCCCCCTTGTATATTATGCTCGATCTGACCCACGTCATATGGGAAGCCCCATTGTATATTATGCTCGCTCTGACCCATGTAATATAATAGTATGTATTGTTCGGTAATGGATGGGGTATTGTATGGGGTGGTAGTGTGTAGTGGTGAACTAGTATGTGTACTGTAATGGAGAGTATTGTATGGGGGGGATAGTGTGCAGGGGTGAACTAGTATGTGCACTGTATGGACAGTATTGTATGGGGTGGTAGTGTGTAGTGGTGAACTAGTATGTGTACTGTAATGGAGAGTATTGTATGGGGGGGGATAGTGTGCAGGGGTGAACTAGTATGTGCACTGTATGGACAGTATTGTATGGGGTGGTAGTGTGTTGTGGTGAACTAGTATGTGTACTGTAATGGACAGTATTGTATGGGGGGATAGTGTGCAGGGGTGAACTAGTATGTGCACTGTAATGGACAGTATTGTATGGGGTGGTAGTGTGTTGTGGTGAACTAGTATGTGTACTGTAATGGAGAGTATTGTATGGGGGGGATAGTGTGCAGGGGTGAACTAGTATATGCACTGGAATGGAGAGAGTATTGTATGGGGTGCTAGTGTGTAGTGGTAAGCTAGTATGTGTACTGTAATGAAGAGAGTATTGTATGGGGTTTTAGTGTGTAGTGGATGGTTGAATGGTATGCCACGAGGCGTCATGTACTGGTGTTATCAGGGACCGGGATGGTGTGGACTGGTGGTTGACAGTGTGTAGTGGTGTCTTCATGTAAGGCGTTAGTGAAGTGGTGTAGCGATGCACTGGTGTGTAGTGGTACGGTAGTGGTGTACTGGCGTGTGAAGGTCTGTATTGGCGTACTAATGTAAGGGAGAGTGAGTGGTGTAGCGGTGCACTGGTGTGTAGTGGTACAGTAGTGGTGTACTGGCGTGTGAAGGTCTGTACTGGCGTACTAATGTAAGGGAGAGTGAAGTGGTGTAGCGGTGTGGATTGGATGTGTAGTGGGGGTGGTGTTGCTTATTGTCATATTGCGTGTTGTCGCTAACGCTTGTAACATTGTATTAAATGTGGACTGGCACGTGATGTCGCGTACTGGATTACTGGATGGTCAATAGTGTGTAGGAGACAAGGTATTGTAGTGGTAGTATGTGGTTGTGTAGTGGGCTGGTGTGTGGCTTTGTGTAGTTGGACACGTATGTAATGGGTTCAGGTCTGTGTAGGTGTGTACTGGTATTCTGTGATGTCCCATTGTCTTGGTACATTGTAGTGGTACTGGAGTGTGGGACTGTTATAGTATTGGTGATTGTTGTACTGGGCAGTACCTGCTGGTGCACTGGTGTGTAGTGGTATACTATTGCCCGATGTAGTGGGTACTAGGGTGGTCGTGTAGTGGGCACGTGGGTGTTGATGCAGTGTAGTGGGTACTGTGGTGTAGTGTAGTGCTGTGATTACTAGGGTGGTAGTGTATTGTAGTGGGTATTGTGGTATGGTGTAGTGGGTGATGGTATAGTGTAGTGGGGACTGGGGTGAGGCAGTGTAGTGGGTACTGGGGTGAGGCAGTGTAGTGTAGTGTAGTGGGTACTGGGGTGAGGCAGTGTAGTGTAGTGGGTACTGGGGTGAGGCAGTGTAGTGTAGTGGGTACTGGGGTGAGCAGTGTAGTGTATGGGTACTGGGGTGAGCAGTGTAGTGTAGTGGGTACTGGGGTGAGGCAGTGTAGTGTAGTGGGGACTGGGGTGAGGCAGTGTAGTGTAGTGGGTACTGGGGTGAGGCAGTGTAGTGTAGTGGGGACTGGGGTGATGCAGTGTAGTGTAGTGGGTACTGGGGTGAGGCAGTGTAGTGTAGTGGGTACTGGGGTGAGCAGTGTAGTGTATGGGTACTGGGGTGAGCAGTGTAGTGTAGTGGGGACTGGGGTGATGCAGTGTAGTGGGTACTGGGGTGAGGCAGTGTAGTGTAGTGGGTACTGGGGTGAGCAGTGTAGTGTAGTGGGGACTGGGGTGATGCAGTGTAGTGGGTACTGGGGTGATGCAGTGTAGTGGGTACTGGGGTGAGCAGTGTAGTGTAGTGGGTACTGGGGTGAGCAGTGTAGTGTAGTGGGTACTGGGGTGATGCAGTGTAGTGTATGGGTACTGGGGTGAGCAGTGTAGTGTAGTGGGGACTGGGGTGATGCAGTGTAGTGGGTACTGGGGTGATGCAGTGTAGTGTAGTGGGTACTGGGGTGAGCAGTGTAGTGTAGTGGGTACTGGGGTGAGGCAGTGTAGTGTAGTGGGTACTGGGGTGAGCAGTGTAGTGTAGTGGGTACTGGGGTGAGGCAGTGTTGTGTAGTGGGTACTGGGGTGATGCAGTGTAGTGTAGTGGGTACTGGGGTGATGCAGTGTAGTGGGTACTGGGGTGAGGCAGTGTAGTGGGGACTGGGGTGAGGCAGTGTAGTGTAGTGGGGACTGGGGTGATGCAGTGTAGTGGGTACTGGGGTGAGGCAGTGTAGTGGGGACTGGGGTGATGCAGTGTAGTGGGTACTGGGGTGAGCAGTGTAGTGTAGTGGGTACTGGGGTGAGGCAGTGTAGTGTAGTGGGTACTGGGGTGAGGCAGTGTAGTGTAGTGGGTACTGGGGTGATGCAGTGTAGTGTAGTGGGTACTGGGGTGATGCAGTGTAGTGTAGTGGGTACTGGGGTGAGGCAGTGTAGTGTAGTGGGGACTGGGGTGATGCAGTGTAGTGGGTACTGGGGTGATGCAGTGTAGTGGGTACTGGGGTGATGCAGTGTAGTGGGTACTGGGGTGAGGCAGTGTAGTGTAGTGGGTACTGGGGTGAGCAGTGTAGTGTAGTGGGGACTGGGGTGATGCAGTGTAGTGTAGTGGGGACTGGGGTGATGCAGTGTAGTGGGTACTGGGGTGAGGCAGTGTTGTGTAGTGGGTACTGGGGTGAGGCAGTGTAGTGGGGACTGGGGTGATGCAGTGTAGTGTAGTGGGTACTGGGGTGATGCAGTGTAGTGTAGTGGGTACTGGGGTGAGGCAGTGTAGTGTAGTGGGTACTGGGGTGATGCAGTGTAGTGTAGTGGGTACTGGGGTGAGCAGTGTAGTGTAGTGGGTACTGGGGTGATGCAGTGTAGTGGGTACTGGGGTGATGCAGTGTAGTGTAGTGGGGACTGGGGTGAGGCAGTGTAGTGTAGTGGGGACTGGGGTGAGGCAGTGTAGTGTATGGGTACTGGGGTGATGCAGTGTAGTGTAGTGGGGACTGGGGTGATGCAGTGTAGTGTATGGGTACTGGGGTGATGCAGTGTAGTGTAGTGGGGACTGGGGTGATGCAGTGTAGTGTAGTGGGTACTGGGGTGAGCAGTGTAGTGTAGTGGGTACTGGGGTGATGCAGTGTAGTGGGTACTGGGGTGATGCAGTGTAGTGTAGTGGGTACTGGGGTGATGCAGTGTAGTGTATGGGTACTGGGGTGATGCAGTGTAGTGTATGGGTACTGGGGTGATGCAGTGTAGTGTATGGGTACTGGGGTGATGCAGTGTAGTGTATGGGTACTGGGGTGATGCAGTGTAGTGTAGTGGGTACTGGGGTGATGCAGTGTAGTGGGTACTGGGGTGAGGCAGTGTAGTGTAGTGGGTACTGGGGTGATGCAGTGTAGTGGGTACTGGGGTGATGCAGTGTAGTGTAGTGGGGACTGGGGTGATGCAGTGTAGTGTAGTGGGGACTGGGGTGAGGCAGTGTAGTGTAGTGGGGACTGGGGTGATGCAGTGTAGTGGGTACTGGGGTGAGGCAGTGTAGTGTAGTGGGTACTGGGGTGAGGCAGTGTAGTGGGGACTGGGGTGATGCAGTGTAGTGTAGTGGGTACTGGGGTGAGGCAGTGTAGTGTAGTGGGGACTGGGGTGAGGCAGTGTAGTGGGGACTGGGGTGAGGCAGTGTAGTGTAGTGGGTACTGGGGTGAGGCAGTGTAGTGGGGACTGGGGTGAGGCAGTGTAGTGTAGTGGGGACTGGGGTGAGGCAGTGTAGTGGGGACTGGGGTGAGGCAGTGTAGTGTAGTGGGTACTGGGGTGAGGCAGTGTAGTGGGGACTGGGGTGATGCAGTGTAGTGTAGTGGGGACTGGGGTGAGGCAGTGTAGTGTAGTGGGGACTGGGGTGAGGCAGTGTAGTGGGGACTGGGGTGAGGCAGTGTAGTGTAGTGGGTACTGGGGTGAGGCAGTGTAGTGTAGTGGGGACTGGGGTGAGGCAGTGTAGTGTAGTGGGGACTGGGGTGAGGCAGTGTAGTGGGGACTGGGGTGAGGCAGTGTAGTGTAGTGGGTACTGGGGTGAGGCAGTGTAGTGGGGACTGGGGTGAGGCAGTGTAGTGTATGGGTACTGGGGTGAGCAGTGTAGTGTAGTGGGTACTGGGGTGATGCAGTGTAGTGGGTACTGGGGTGAGGCAGTGTAGTGTAGTGGGTACTGGGGTGAGGCAGTGTAGTGGGGACTGGGGTGAGGCAGTGTAGTGTAGTGGGTACTGGGGTGAGGCAGTGTAGTGTAGTGGGTACTGGGGTGATGCAGTGTAGTGGGTACTGGGGTGATGCAGTGTAGTGGGTACTGGGGTGAGGCAGTGTAGTGTAGTGGGTACTGGGGTGAGCAGTGTAGTGTAGTGGGGACTGGGGTGATGCAGTGTAGTGGGTACTGGGGTGAGGCAGTGTAGTGTAGTGGGGACTGGGGTGATGCAGTGTAGTGGGTACTGGGGTGAGCAGTGTAGTGTAGTGGGTACTGGGGTGATGCAGTGTAGTGGGTACTGGGGTGATGCAGTGTAGTGGGTACTGGGGTGATGCAGTGTAGTGGGTACTGGGGTGAGGCAGTGTAGTGTAGTGGGGACTGGGGTGATGCAGTGTAGTGGGTACTGGGGTGATGCAGTGTAGTGGGTACTGGGGTGAGCAGTGTAGTGTAGTGGGTACTGGGGTGAGGCAGTGTAGTGTAGTGGGTACTGGGGTGATGCAGTGTAGTGGGTACTGGGGTGATGCAGTGTAGTGGGTACTGGGGTGAGGCAGTGTAGTGTATGGGTACTGGGGTGATGCAGTGTAGTGGGTACTGGGGTGATGCAGTGTAGTGTAGTGGGGACTGGGGTGATGCAGTGTAGTGGGTACTGGGGTGATGCAGTGTAGTGTAGTGGGTACTGGGGTGATGCAGTGTAGTGTAGTGGGTACTGGGGTGATGCAGTGTAGTGGGTACTGGGGTGATGCAGTGTAGTGGGTACTGGGGTGATGCAGTGTAGTGTAGTGGGGACTGGGGTGATGCAGTGTAGTGGGTACTGGGGTGAGCAGTGTAGTGTAGTGGGGACTGGGGTGATGCAGTGTAGTGGGTACTGGGGTGATGCAGTGTAGTGGGTACTGGGGTGAGGCAGTGTAGTGTAGTGGGGACTGGGGTGATGCAGTGTAGTGGGTACTGGGGTGATGCAGTGTAGTGGGTACTGGGGTGAGCAGTGTAGTGTAGTGGGTACTGGGGTGAGCAGTGTAGTGTAGTGGGTACTGGGGTGATGCAGTGTAGTGGGTACTGGGGTGAGCAGTGTAGTGTAGTGGGTACTGGGGTGAGGCAGTGTAGTGTAGTGGGGACTGGGGTGATGCAGTGTAGTGGGTACTGGGGTGATGCAGTGTAGTGGGTACTGGGGTGATGCAGTGTAGTGGGTACTGGGGTGAGGCAGTGTAGTGTATGGGTACTGGGGTGAGCAGTGTAGTGTAGTGGGTACTGGGGTGAGGCAGTGTAGTGTAGTGGGTACTGGGGTGATGCAGTGTAGTGGGTACTGGGGTGAGCAGTGTAGTGTAGTGGGTACTGGGGTGATGCAGTGTAGTGTATGGGTACTGGGGTGATGCAGTGTAGTGTAGTGGGTACTGGGGTGAGGCAGTGTAGTGTATGGGTACTGGGGTGATGCAGTGTAGTGTAGTGGGTACTGGGGTGAGCAGTGTAGTGTAGTGGGTACTGGGGTGATGCAGTGTAGTGTAGTGGGTACTGGGGTGAGCAGTGTAGTGTAGTGGGTACTGGGGTGAGGCAGTGTTAGTGTGTGGTGGTAATTGGATGACACAGTTTACAGATGGTGTTGTATGTAGGAGACCGCGACAGGCTCTGGCCTTGTGTGGGGAGGGCTTCCAGCACCACGCATACGGCTTCCCGCCCAACCAACTGGCATGGCATGCACCAACCCAGCCAGCACGCTAAATGGATCACCAACACTCTGCCGCACGACTAGGCTATAGTAGACCTCTCTCTCTCTCTCTCTCTCTCTCTCTCTCTCTCTCTCTCTCTCTCAGCTCGTCAGTTGCATTGCTCCAGAACTGTTTCCTCTCGACATCTTAATCCTTAGTTGCTGCCATATGGGTTAAACTTCATCATCTTGTCATTTCTTCCTGCGTTAATTTGAGAGAGAGAGAGAGTTGCAAGAAGGCGTGGTTACCACAGCTTTACCAGCAGGCAAATGTGAAATGCAGAGTTACGAAGAACATATTGTGCTAGGTACCCATTTTATCGACCAGCCCCTAAGAGAGGATGAATAGCTCGGGTTTAATGTGGACCAACTGCTGTGACTAGTGCATGAATGCATCAGGGTTAGGAACACTAACTGCTACTATGCGGACATGATAAAATATTTCATGTATCGTATATCTTCATCAGTTGTTTTCCTTCATATTCATTAAGTACTGTACATGCATCATCATCCCATCTTGTTTAGCTTGACCCTCTTAGCCAGGAAAGATTCATATCACTTTGTCTGCCTCTTGCTGTAGTCTCAAATCAACCCCGAATGAGTCCACATTCCCTGCTACTGAAAGTAGTGGGAGCCTTTAGACAGAGGTCCTTGGTAACACCAGGACCCTTTAATAGAAATTGGATGTATGGTAATTATAAATAAATAAATGAATAATGCTCTGGCAATGTCTGAGATAAGAGTATACTTGAAATATTTATAGTGTTCCTTGTAAAAAACAAATAAATCCTTTTGAATCCTCCCCCACAATATGCAGCCAATCTCCCTTACTTTGAATTTAGTGTGAATTGTGTAATATTTCCATGTGTATTTATTTTTTATGTGTGTGACGGGAGAGAGTTTTACCCTTGTGTTGCCCCGTCTCTTGACCTTGTTTATATGTGCCATGTCTCTTACTCCTATGTGTATATATAGACACACATACCAGCGTATGCCAAGTGCCATTAGCACCGTACCTTTGTATGAAGTAAGAGTGATGGTAAGACTATAAAATGACACGTGATCGAGAGAGAGAAAGGTCATTACCAAGTCATCATGATCTGTCACACATATCTTGCATACCCCCACTGGGACTAGACCACCTGTCTCTTAAGGTAATAATATAACCAACTGTGATTTTTCAGTTATGACTTTCATTCCATTGAGGGTTTCTTCCCCCACTTTGTGATAGAATTTCTGGACGATTTACATTTTATGGGTTTAAATCTAATGTTAGCAGTTAATAGATGGTTGTCAGTGATGGGATAGAGAGAGAGAGAGAGAGAGAGAGAGAGAGAGAGAGAGAGAGAGAGAGAGAGAGTCAAGGTTTGACAGATGACCAAAGCCCAAGAAAAGTAGAAGTATCATCAAAATATATCTACATTCCTCAATGGCCAGGCAGCTTATGAAAGGTAGTAGAAATCAGGAAATTATTACAGTAGGAAAAAAGGCTAATGGTAATCATAAACTGTTTAGGAATTTATCAGGTGAAAAATTTTATTATTATGTTAGAGATTTTATTTATCATTTGTTTTTATGGTTTCTATCTCTCTATATCTATCTATCTATCTATCTATCTATCTGTCTGTCTATCTATCTCTTCCCCATTTAAACCAGTTTGATAGTACGGAAGTCCGGTGCTTTTTATACTGTAGTGTGAATGAATTTTAATCTTTGCTGGTGGTGATCTTAAGATTCAAAGATTATTTTTTCTCTTTCCTGGTTTGAAATGTTTATTGTGAGTTTTGATTGGGAATCCTAACCTTTAGAGTCGTAAGATTGAAATATCAGGTTGAAAGGAGGTACTGTGTTATTTTTCCTTCTCTATAAGAGAAGAATCCTCTACTACCAACATTCTCCTGAGAGGGATGGGAATGGGGGATGGCTGGGTATCCACCCCTTTTGTATTGCAAATTTTTGAAAGAAGGAACGGAGGAGGGAGCCAAATGAGTGTTTTTTTTTTTTTTTTTTATCCCCTCAAGGCTCATCTGTTCATGGCACCGTCTTGCAAGGCAGGAGACAGATTATTATTATTTATTTCTTTCTTTCATACTATTTGCCATTTCCCGCATTAGCAAGGTAGCGTTAAGAACAGAGGACTGGGCCTTTGAGGGAATATCCTCACCTGGCTCCCTTCTCTGTTCCTTCTTTTGGAAAATTAAAAAAAATAACGAGAGGGGAGGATTTCCAGCCACCCACTCCCTCCCCCTTTTAGTCACCTTCTGTAACATGCAGGGAATACGTGGGAAGTATTCTTTCTCCCCTATCCCCAGGGATATTATTATTATTATTATAGTTATTATTATTGTTTATTATTATTGTTATTATTATTATTATTATTATTATTATTATTATTATTATTATCATTATAACTAAAGTTTTTTATGATTACATAAGGGGAATATGATGACTCCTACTAAACCAACTGACCCCCTACCTAAACAAGTGTGTTTTCTGGTCTTTTCAGTGGAAGGCATTCCAAGGATCTACTACTTTGGGGTGTGTGGGAAGTACAACGCTCTGGTGATGGAACTCCTGGGGCCCAGTTTGGAGGACTTGTTTGATATGTGCGGAAGACGCTTTAGTCTCAAGACAGTACTATTAATAGCCATACAATTAGTAAGTGTTGGCCCAGTCCTCTCAGATCCTACTTTCAAGGTATTCAACTCTGTGCCAGTTATTTCAGATCCTACTTTCAAGGTATATAATTCTAAGCCAGTCAGTTCAGATCCTATTTTCATGGAGTTTAATCTTAAGCCATACTGTGTTTATGAATATTATTTTAGCTCCAAGGTATTCTCTTTCTGAATTCATAGGTCATACACATAGAATTCAGTTAAATTATTATTCCATATCATACATGACAGTATCAGCTGAATGTGTGTGTTATGTACTCTTCATTATTCCATGTCGTACATGACAGTATCAGCTGAATGTGTGTTATTTACTCTTGACAAAGGTAGTTGAGTTCATGATTGCCTAATCAATAAGATATGTTATACCAGTTTTCATTCTACTGCAAGGCTATGGTAAATGGACTTAAATGAATTTGAGATTTCTTAGAATAATTAGGGTTTACTTGAGCTTAAAAGCAAGATGTTTGTGTTGTAGATACCAATCAGTGTGTTGAATCTTTTGGTCTGGTGAATGATATGACTTGGGTTTATACACTTTAAGGTGCCCTAAGTTATCCTGTGTAGAAAATACTGCCCCAGCACTTGTAGATATATGTATGGAGTGACTATTTTTACCTTATGGGGGAGGATCTTATACTCTTGAAGGGCTCCATTTCATAAACTGATTTATTATGATGAATTTATAGAATTCTGTGTATTCTCAGCATTTATGGAAGTGTAGTCATATCACATAGTTTATTCCACTCATCTGCAATTCTGCTACCACAGAAGTTGCTGTGCTCACAATTTTTACCTAGCATTTTTTTTTTTGCATAGTTTCTTGATGAGTTGTTGCTCATTCTTTCCATCTTTAGAAAAACTACACACACTCAGCATTGTCAGTATGATTAAGAAATTCAGTTTTCCCCCCCAAGTCCCCCCTCCTTTTACCTTCCATAGTGGGCAAATGTATACCCTTTAACTTCTTTCTTTACCCCCAGTATATTTTTATCAGGTGCCATCTTTGTTTCCCTTTCTTTGGCCAGCTATATTAGAAAACATAATCATAATGTTTCTGTGAATGTTGTGACCAAAATTGAGGAGCAATTTCTGATGTAAGTCAGATATAAACTAAATAGGTTATTGAACATTTGTACATTCATATACCTTGATACAGACATGATAATAACTAGCAGATGATTTTCTTGTTAGTTTTCCTACATTGGCGTTGAGACAGTAGTATGGTTTCTGTGTCAAATCCCAAGTCCCTTTCACGCACATACTTATGTAGCTTTGTAGCCAGATTTATGTCTTTCCAAGTCCCTTTCACACACATACTCATGTAGCTTTGTCACCAGATTTATGTCTTATTTAGACTTTCATATATAGAATATCATCATTAATTTGCATAGTTTGCACTTGCTTAGGTTGAACTTCGTCAGCCATATATCTGGCCAGCTTTAAGTTTGTCAAAGTTGCCATGTTGTATGAAGCAATCCTTGTCATTTCCTACCTCTCTTAAGACTTTAGAACCATTCACAAACATATTCAGGTATGAATCCAGTTCTTTTGAGTCATGAATATAGGTGAAGAATGATAACAGCCCAAGGACCAAGCCCATCAGCATGTCACTTGTTACCCCTGATCCACTTTGAAAAGACACATCTGATGAGTGTCATCTGTTCCCTTCCACTAAATTGATTTTTGATCCACTGAAGGTGTTTTCTCCTTATGCCTGCCTGAAAATCTAGTATCTTGTTTAGGAGGGTGTTAAGTGCCATCTGACAGCCCAAGAACACTCTTTCTACCCTTCCATATCTTGTGACAGTAAGAGAGCTCACTCTTATAGAAGTTTAAAAGGTGTTTTATGCATAACATGTTTGTTTATTTTTCCCTAGGGATAGGGGATTAAGAATACTTCCCACGTATTCCCTGCGTGTCGTAGAAGGCGACTAAAAGGGGAGCGAGCGGGGGCTGGAAATCCTCCCCTCTCGTTTTTTTTTTTTGATTTTCCAAAAGAAGGAAAAAGGGGCCAGGTGAGGATATTCCCTCAAAGGCCCAGTCCTCTGTTCTTAACGCTACCTCGCTAACGCGGGAAATGGCGAATAGTTTAAAAGAAAAGAAAAAATGTTTGTTTATTGAACCTATGTTTCCTCTCATTGAGGTGGATTCTCCTTAGCAAGTACATTATTCATCCATTTGGGCTGTAACTATCATTTGCAGCATTTTTAGACTATACTTGTCACAGATATTGGTTAAGTGCAATGGCATGGATTTTTTTTTTCCAAACCTTCCAATGATATTTGGACAACACCTCAGATAATCTGCAGGTGTTTCTTCACAATAATAGTGCGTTTATGGAGAGAGTTTGTTGGATCTGTGAGCCATTTATGGATTGTGATCTGTTGGTGGCCCCCTAATTTTTTGGGAGGTTTTATCTGTTTGTGCGTAGTGAGCCAGCACTTCAGTGGTTGTCAGGTTGCTCTCATCTGACCTAGGTAACTGTCTTTTCTTTCTGCCTCACCCACGTGTGGACTACTGGCATTCTGTCCACAAACATACACTCTCTCCTTGTCATGCATAACACTTGACAACACTGAACTGACACAGCTTAGTCTTCTTAACTCAAGATTTTTCTGCGGTGAGCACCATCCACTTGCCCTGCCTTTTGGTAAAATGGTTAGAGCAGTAGATGAAAGTAGTGGGTAGGAACATTTAGGCTGGATCGTTAGGTAGAAGTAGTTGGTTGGAACATTAGGTAGAATTAGTGATTAGGAACATTAGGTAGGAGCCACTCCAAACACTGCTAGAGTTGCCCTCTGCCAGTGGCTTGTTAAGGGTGAGGCACTAAAGGCTAAGAAGCGGCACTGAATTTCTCTAGTTATGGAGGCTGTTGCCATGGCCACCCCCTAGACACCCCAAGAGGGAATACCATTTGGAATAGGCATCAGAGATGTAGACAGGTTAATCGCAAATTGGGAGGGACTCTTAATTTCTGTTGCAATGCATCTCTTAGACTTTTCCTTTATATCCTACACATTGGTGAAATTTTCAGTCCTGTCTCTTTTCATTCTTTCTCAGCATGTTCCAATCATCATCTACTCTTCAAATTTAGAAACGTTGCTTCACATCTTTTTATATTTTTGTTTTGCCCACTATCTTGTTTCTATTTCAAAAAAGTATTCTGTTGACTGTTATATCAGTGTAAGAATTAGAAAGCTTTAATCATACCTTCCCATTTGCTTTTCTGTTCTAACATGAAAACAATCTTTGGCCTCTATCTTCTCTGTGTAGCTTAGCTCCTTACTTCAGGTACTGTTGTTGTTGCTTGCCGTTGGACCTCTAGGAAATCTCTATGTTTTCTCAAGGTACGTGATTCTACTGGTGAAGTATACTCTGAGTCTTCTGTATGCTCTGCTTATTTTTATGAACATCTTATCCATGTCCTTGTTGGCATTTTTGACGGAGACCATTGACCAGTATTGCTTTGCCTGCTGGGATGCCTCCAGCAGTGCTGACTCTAAAGCAAAGATTATCTTAGTTAGGATGGAGACCTACATCCCTTCTATTAAATCTTTATTCCCTCAGGTATGGTTTGATGGCCCATACTGTGATGACTGTCAGATGAGGGATGGATTGTAATGGGTCTTGCAACTCTTCCCTTCTCCAAAATTTCATTGTCTTCATTTCAGCTAGGGCAAAGCATATGGTCCAATTGGCACACCTTATTGTGTCCAGTGTGAATGTGCCTCTTAGCTAGTTTCAGTCCTTGGTTGCCAATTTTGTGTTAAAAAAGAAAGTCCCTTTTGGAAGCATGCTGTAGTGCAGCCCATCCCTATGAAAGGAGACTATTCTAACCCTTCTAGCTGTTACCCCATTGTCCTCACTTTTGCTGTCTCTAGAATTTTTGAAGCTCTCCTTAATTCTCATGTCCTAAACCTCTTAATGTCTCCAGATGGATATTTACACAAGCAGTGTGACACCTGTGGATAGATACTTATGCATTGTTTCACAGTTCAATTTCAAGGCCTCACGCCAAGCCTGGATGCTGGCTGAGGTGGTAGTGCATGATGATTTCTCCTTGTCAGTCATGACAGTGAAATCACATTTTTGTGTGTTTCTAGGGAATTTAGCAGCTATCAGCAAGATTTAGAGGACCAGGCAGATGATCTCATCTTGAATGATTTGATGATGATCTGTCTCAGATCATGTGAAGAGTGATTTTATAGGAACCGACTTTACCATCATAGCGATTTAATGAAGATGAGGCAGGGTGAGGTTTTCTTGCAAAAGTGTAAGCATTGTTGCCAGTGCCTGCTTGACCTTGACAGCACTGTGTCTGACTGGTGCAGCTGTTAATATTACAAGCTTTTATAGTTCTGCTGTTATGGAAAGTCTATTTGTAAGCCTCATTAATCATAATAAAAATTTAGTTAGGTAAGATGAAACATGGTAATCAGTGATTTATTTTTGTTGTAGGTAAATTATTGTTATTATGATCATTATCATTATTATTATTATTATTATTATTATTATTATTGAGATTAGTATCATTATTTTACTTGATTGCTGTTTCTCGTGTTAGCATGGTAGTGCTAGGAAACAGATGAAGAAAGACCCATCCACTCATATACACATACATATATGTACCTATACACACGCACAGTACATATTCATACTTGCTCGCCTTCATCTATTCCCTGTGCCACCTGCCTTACAGGAAACAGCATCGCCACCCCATGAGTCACTGAGTAGTGCCAGGATATGGATGAAAAAAGGTCACATCTGCTCACACTCATTCCCTAGCTGTCATGTGTAATGCATCGAAACTACAGCTACCTGTCCACATCCAGGCCCCACAGACCTTTCCATGGTTTACCCCAGATGCTTCACATGCCCTGGTTCAGTCCACTGACAGCATGTCGACTCCAGTATACCACATCATTCTGATTCATTCTATTCCATGCATGCTTTTCATCCTCCTGCATGTTCAGGGCTCCATTGCTCAGTCTTTTTCACTCCATCCTTCCATCTCCAATTTGGTCTCCTACTTCTTGTTCCCTTTACCTCTGTCACATATGTCCTCTTTGTCAACCTTTCCTCACTCGTTCTCTTCATATGTCCAAAGCATTTCAACACCTTCTCCTGCTCTCTCAACCACAATCTTTTTATTTCCATGCATCTCTCTTACCCTTTCATTACTTATTTGATCAAACCACCTCACACCACATAATGTCCTCAAACACCTCATTTCCAATACATCCATCCTCCTCTGTACAGCCTATCTATAGTGCAGGCCTCTCAAACGTATAATATAGTTGGAACTACTAATCCTTCAAACACCCACTTTTGCTCTCTGAGATAATGTTCTCTCTTTCCACAAATTCTTCATTGCTCCCAGAACCTTCATCCCCTCCTCCATCTTATGACTCCCTTCCACTTCCATGGTTCCATTCACTGCCAAGTCCACTCCCAGATATCAGAAACACTTCACTTCCTCTAATTTTTCTCCATTCAAACTTACATCCCAATTGACTTTTCCCTCAACTCTGCTGAATCTAATAACCTTGCTCTTATTCACATTTACTCTCAATTTTCTCCTTTCACACACTTTTCCAAACTCAGTCACCAACTTCTGCAGTTTCTCACTCAAATAAATGATAAAACATGCATAGTTGCAACTCACTTGATACTCAGGCCTCACACCCACATTTTTTTTGTATATTGTGCCATTGGTGGCACCTTGAGAATGGCCTGTCATTGACAAGAACCCATCCCAAGCTTAGTCTTGGCATATCTTTGCACATACACACACTCACATAACAAATACAAAATATTTCTATATTACCAAAGTGAAAATAGTTGATGCAGTATACTTATGAAGTGATTTTTTCATTGTCATGTAAATATCTTTGGAATTGTAAGGTTGAATGGATTTTTTTAAACAACCTTAAAAACAAATATAAGGGTTGGAAAGGAAAGATTTAGTGAGTCATATCAGAGTTAAACACCTAGAATACAATTTCCTCCTTCAGGATCTGCTGGTAGTCTCTTTTATGTGACCCACCTCTAGTCCTTGTATCTCAGGAAAATTGATGAATCCTATATCATGACCTTTGACATATCTAAAGGATGTGACAGGATGTTGCACTAGTCTTTGCTAAATAAATTGACTCTCTCTCTTTCTTCTGCTTCTCTTTGTTCTCTTGTGTATAATTCTCTCTCTTTCTTCTGCTTCTCTTTGTTCTCTTGTGTATAATGTTCTGTCTGGTGGTTTCATCACAGTGATCATTTTTGGAACCCTATCTCCGTTTTGTCCTGTCAATAGTGGTTTTTCTTAGCATTTCTTTCCATTGCTACCCTCTTTCTTCTTTGTAAATGATCTATCTTCAAGCTTGTTACCTTTTTCACTCTTAGGCCAGTGGTTCCACTTTTTTACAGTATGTTATCTCTCCTTCCCTTGTCTCCTTACTCCAAAATTGTTCTTTTTCCTTCCAATTAGCATTTTTCCTCTCCTTAATTTAAACGTGCAGCATCTCAGAGTGAAGCAGTAACCTGGTTAAATTTACTTGTCAGTAATACAGTTCTTTGTCTATCCTTTTCTCAGTTTCACTTTTTTTTATTAAATTTAATATTACAGTTCATTTTTACTGTAACAGAAATGTGTTTGCTGTAACCATAGCCTCCACTCTACCTTGGAAACTCCACATAATGAATATTGAAATTTTTCTTCCCTAAAGCTGGGAATGTTTAATATGTGCATGTTTTATTTTTATTGTGAACAGCAATCCTACATCAATAATAGATCTTACTTACCCAGTATGGAGTACTGTTTGGTTCTTCCTCTGGCTCTTGCTTAACCAGAGTGAAACCAAAATCTTTCCACCTTTGTAAATAATCTGTTATCACCTCACTTCAACCATCCTTTTTTGTCTTCCATAAAGTTGCTGTTGTCTGTTTTGAAGGTATTATTTTTGCCAGTTTTCATAAGTTGTGTGTATGCCTCCCAGCTACAAAGACCTACACTTTCAGCACATGGTTAGTTGCTGGCCTTCCGTAGTTTTTCTCTGGAGACCTGCCATTCAAGTGATGACCATGATACCCCTCTCCTTTTCTCAGACAGTGTGTCTGTAGAATTCTGTTTCTTATCTCATCTCTTGCCTTTCCCTTAAACTTTTCAGTTTTGACAATCAGCTCACAAATGTCTGAGGTGCACGACCAATTGTAACTTTCTCCTTGCTCCTTATTCATTATATATAGATTTGAGCAAATAAGTTTTTGGGACAAAAAGTAATACATAAGACACCATATAAAGGCCCAACAGAGATAGTCATAGAAAGTGAAAGAAATATGAAAGATAAAGGTGTCATCATAAAAGAGAAACTAGAATTCAGAGAATATAGTGAGGGGATAGCACAATCAAGCCAAGTAATATGATTTTGAAAACTTTTCATGACAAGAGAATGAAGACTGTCGACGAAGGTAAATAATGAATACATTTAAAGCAAAATTGAATACTGCTGTGTGATATGGTCACCAGTGAAATGAATGTAAAGAAAGGAAATTAGAATTCAAAAGCAATTCATGAGTAGCATTGAGGGGATGGAACATAAAAACTACCATGATAGTCTGAAAGAATGAACTATATAGCTTAGAAAGAAGACAAACATATATGATCATCATTGCTTTGGTAATGTGTTTAGAGTTAGATGATGTTGAAAACAAATGCAAATAAGAGTAAGGTTTTTGCATTTATGTGAAACTGAAAGTAACACTAAAGAATCATTTTGTGTAGGGAAGTATTCAGTGTTAATGTGTAAAGCTACTTGGAAGTGATGATCAGTAGGGATGTTGTTTGGAAAGTGTTTTGAGAAGTATGCATAATTAATGTGTAAAGCTACACAGGTGTGATGATCAGTATGGAAAGTGATGGGAAAGCTCATGTTAAGTGATGTGTAGGAGAATTGGAGGTGGACTTAGAGTTCTGGCAATTGGTAAGAATTTATGAGCAGAGTTTGCTAGAAGTTTGGATGGTGAATTGCTTGTCCAATCTGTAATGTTATGTACATGAAAGCAAAGTTCCCTTAGGGATGGATCATGTACACCCAACAAATTCATTATCTTTATAGAGGATTTTAATAGATATAAGAATTAACACTATGACTCTTATTATCTTAGTAGGACTGGTAAGCATGAATGCAAGATGCCTTTTATTATTATTATGGTATCTGCTAGTATGGTAATTAGTCTCAAAAAGAAAAATAGATAAGATGCATTGTAACGGAAAACAGTGTACTCTGTTTTGTATACTCCCATGTATTCCCTGTGTTGTAAAAGGCATCTAAAGGGAGGGAGTTGGGGACTGGAAATCCTACTTCCAGTTTTTACTTTTCCAAAAGAAGGAACAGAGAAGGGGGCCAAGTGAGGATTTTTCCTCCTAGGCTCAGTCTTTTGTTCTTAATGCTACCTTGCTAACGTGGGAAATGGCAAGTATATGTGGAAAAAAATATATATGTATTTTTAAGGAAATCAGGGCTACCAATTTGAGGCCAGATCTTGGCAGAGCATTTGTCTAAATTCTTCATCTGTAGTGTCATACTGACACAATGATGTATGACTGGTGTTTTATCAGGTGTTTATAGTACAGTTGGAGTTTGAAGAAAAGTGAAGAGTGGAAGTTATGTCATTAAAAGGATGAATGGATGTAAACCTTTTAAGATGTTTTGGCCTTTTAGGACATACGGCACATGATTGGATGATAACGATACATGGGTGCGTAGTGACATTGTGCTGCAGCATTGAATTGTTTTGGCAGAGGTGTTTCTAGTGATGCCAAAGGAAATTTTTTGATGGCCTGCAGTGGAGATGTATTTTGTGAAGATGAAACTTCAGTTGAGCATTGATTCCTTCTTGATGAAGTAGTATATGGTAGTGTGCAGAATAGAATATTACAGCACGAGTGTGTGTGAGGAATGCAACATTTTCCAAAAACTTTATGGAATAAAGTTTAGGGTACATGTAGATGTACTTTAAACCTTAATGCTATTGGTTCACCCATGTAAATGGGGACATAGGTAGAGATGATGTTTAGATAAAATAATATACAATTTCTCAGACTTTATTCATGTCACACCACTGATATTTTTGTCTTCTGGGAACTTTCTTCATACATTGTATAATGTTGACCACAACCTTTACCTGTTAAGCTTTTAAGAAGTCAATTCAATAATATTGTATTACGCTTTCCTCCTTTCTGTATTTTCTCTTTACGGTGTCATTGTGAAGATGTAAAGAACTAATCCACACAATGTTGCCATGGCATAATTATTAATGTAGTTTCAATGTATTCGTGATTTTCATAATCCTTTCTACCCATCATCTTAGTGTATACCTTACCTGTTTCCTGTTACATTTTGTTCATCAGTTAATAATATGTTCTCTAGTGGTAATTCACTTTTGAGTCATTTGCTAAAGTTTCTACCTTTCATACTTATATACATTTTGTGTAAATGCACTTGTGCAATCCTTTTCCCATTTCCATAAGCATCCCTCCTGTGCTTTAAATCCAGTTTCATTTCTGCAATCTCCTAATGTGAGATTTCCTTTAAGTATACATCAGCATTCATCAGGTTTCCTATGTTCATTCCGATAGTAGAAGATTTTGGTCATCCCCATTTAGAAACATTCAGTTAATCCCATTCTCTCAGTCTTGGATCTTCATAGGACTGTATTAATTTTTAATCCCACCCCTCGTGCTCTACATCCTTGTAAGCACCCTAGGTATTCATTGGGCATTTCAACTTTTCTGTTTTATCGTCTTTCTTTTAAGTGTATGTTATTGCTCTCTATGCTCTTTTTTTTTTTTTTTTTTAGTATTCTTTGTTGTGACTTTTAAGAAATTAGAAAGACTTGATATCACCAGTTTTGTGTCCATGGAAGTTTGAATTTAAAAATGGTTTTATTTTTATGGTGTTTGTTTATATTTTTGATTTTTCAGATCACTAGGACAGAATATGTACATTCTAGAAGATTAATATATCGAGATGTCAAACCTGAGAACTTTCTCATAGGAAGGAGCTCCACAAAAAAAGACAAAATAATAAACATAATAGGTAAGAGAAAATAGTTTATATATTTTTTGGAAATTTATTACTGTTTGTTTCTGATATGAATATTTCAGACATTTTAATGTTGGGAATTCAGTAAACCATTATTAAAAAAGAAGCTCTTGAAAATCTTTAACTCTTAAGGATAATGGTGTAGGCTCTGAAAAGTGGTTTATAACTGCTTTGGAATTTTATTTTTGTGAAATTGAAATAAACTGTAAGAATGAAACAGCATAGATCAAATATGATAGTGAAAAACTAACAGCAAACTTTTGTGGTTAACTTTTCCTGTGAATTTTAATGCCTCATGCAATAACCTTTAAAACAGCAAGATAACTAGACTCTTGTAAGAAAAATATCAGAATTATATTTATTTATTATTTTTTATTATTATTATCATTATTATTATTATTATTATTATTATAAATATTATTATTATTGTTATTATTGTTATTATTATTATTATTATTATTATTATCATTATTATTATTATTATTGTAATATTAATATCTCCTTTTTCTTCTGTTTCTTTACTCCTCTTCCACCCTCCTCTTCCTTCTGCTTCTTTTTCCTCTCTTCCTCCTCCTCCTCCTTCTCCAGGGCTGCAACTCATATCAAGATCAGGAATTTGTTGCTTGTTCTTTTGTAGTATGGGCCTCTTTAGTAAGGGAACAAATTGCAGGAGTTGGGAAACCATGAGAAGAGAAATGAGTCATGCTGTCTAACTCTGTGAAGGAAACTTTACAGCGAATTGGCCAGCTCTGATGTTGCCATGGCTCACCTCAATATCTTTGAGACACAGTGGTTCATTGGGTGATTATTGATCAGTTCCAAGGAGGAGGCACACAAACAGCTACCTCATGAAAGCAACACAGTGTTACCTTGAAGAGAATTGAGTTCAGTTTGAGACATGTAAGATGATGGGGCAGACTATGTCTGAACTAGGTTGATCAGAAAGTTTGAAGACTTTTCTTCTCCCCCCAAAAACAATTTCACACGTATACGTACTTGCATTATCCCTGAGGAAAAAGAAGAAAGAATACTATCCACATATATGTTGTATAGGACAATTAAAAGAGGTGTGAGGGGGGAGCTGGAAATCCTCCTCTCCTGAATTACTTTTCAAAAAGAGCAAAGGAGGCAACCTAATAAAGATTTTTTCCTCTCATGCTCGGTCATCAGTTCGTGTTGCTACATCACTTGTATAGGAAATGAACACTTATGAAAGAAAGGTGAAATTATACTTACATATAGGATTCCCTTCTGTGGGTTCTTGCTGTGCTAAGGATGCTGTCCACACCTAGATGGGACCACAGATCAAGTGGTACAGTAAGGTATGCTTGTCTCTGTGGGATAGTTGTAGGGTAGTGGAGGAATAAGAGTCCATTGTCTTCTGTGAAAGTTGCATCTTCGTCATGAGGGGGTTTTATGATAAGTTAAATTGAAGTTTGTAATATTGAAAAGATGGTTAGTGTCCAGAATGCAGATGAGAAAGTGTAACTTGTACATGCCTGGGAAGTGTAGTTTCATTTGGGTTTCATTTTGGCATGTCTGGGAGGGTGTGAGATGGGTAGAGGTGCATATGTGAAGATGTGTCTGCAGTTTTATTTTATGGATATTATTTGTTGTGTGTTCTTACTCGTGATCGCTTTTGTATGTTGCATATCATGGTCCTTTACAACATCTCTCAAATTCTCTATCTCAAGCACTGTCTCACATCCTAATGCAGGTTCAGACTCTGGAAATTTAAAGTATCTTTCACTCCATCCCTCTGTCTCATTCTCAGTCTCACCTTGTTTCCTCAATGTTGGACATGCATATCCCATTAGTCTCTCTTGTCTCATCCTCTCTCTATGTCCAAACCATTTCAGGGCACTCTGGTCAGCTCCCTATAGTCTACTTAGTTGTACAGCACATCTTCACCCTGTCATTCCTTACTCCATCAACTCTCTGAACATCAAGTTGTCCTCAGATATTTAATTTCCAGCACGTCTACCCTCTTCTCCTCTTGTATTTAGAGCCAACAACTTGCACCCACACAGCACCATTGGGATTACCATACCATAAGACACACATGTTTGCTGTCAGAAAGTGTCTTTTCTTTCCACACTCTCCTCAGTGCACGCAGGACCTTTGCATCTTAGCACACTTTTCTTTTTTTTTTACTTAAGCGGTCTTTGTTCCATCTCCTGCTGTGCTCATCAGTTATGCGGGAGTGAACATAGCAGCAGATAGAACATAGTTTGCTGAAGTAAACCATAGAGTGGATGGGTTAGGGAGGGGGCAGAGATCCAATCGCTATTGAGTGATATGTTGAAAGACAAGCCACCGACATCTTCCTTCATACCCTTCACAGTGTACTGAGGAACTCCCATCTTAGCCCCCACTTCTGTCTATCATCAGATCCTTCCCAGTTACTTAAAGCACTCCATCTCCTCCAGGCCCTCCCCACCTAAGCACTCTCAAACCATTCTTTCTCATCTCCCTACTACACCTCATTAACTTGCCCATATTCATAGTCTCGCAGATAGCAGCAGATAGAACATAGTTTGCTGAAGTAAACCATAGAGTGGATGGGTTAGGGAGGGGGCAGAGATCCAATCGCTATTGAGTGATATGTTGAAAGACAAGCCACCGACATCTTCCTTCATACCCTTCGCAGTGTACTGAGGAACTCCCATCTTAGCCCCCACTTCTGTCTATCATCAAATCCTTCCCAGTTACTTAAAGCACTCCATCTCCTCCAGGCCCTCCCCACCCAAGCACTCTCAAACCATTCTTTCTCATCTCCCTACTACATCTCATTAACTTGCCCATATTCATAGTCTCGCACCTTTCACACACACACACACACACACACACACATTCCAAGATGTTTTTGATAACTGGTAACCATCAACATTTGTAGGGGTTATTTTCCTGGAACACAAATGCTGGTGTCAGTTTCTCTCTCTCTCTCTCTCTCTCTCTCTCTCTCTCTCTCTCTCTCTCTCTCTCTCTCTCTCTCTCTCTCACACACACACACACACACACACAGGTAGCACCAGGAGTAAATGAAAAATGGTTTAATTTTCTCAAATGCATGTTCTAGCTGTCATGTATAATTCACAGAAACCAGAGTTGCCTATCCATAATCAGGCCCCACAGACCTTTGTATGGTTTCTCTTTCTCTGCTTCATATGTCATGGTTCAGTCCAATTACCGCCTGTTACCCCCAGTAAACCTTGTTACTCTAATTCGTTCTTCCCTATGCATACCTCATACCTTCCTCCATATTCAGGTCCCTACCCTTCAAAGAACCTTTCACTCGGTCCTCCCATCTCCATTTTAAGCTCCCCCTTTTCTTTATTCCCTCCACTTCTGACGTACATCCTGTTAGTCAACCTCTTCTCACTCATCAAACCATTCCAGTACCTATTCAGCCCACTCAAATGTTTTCACACTCTTCTTGTTACCACACTTTTATCTCAACGTATCATTTCTTACTCAATCAATCTTCTTCACAACACACATTGTTCTCATGCATTTAATTTTTGAGCACATCAACCAGTACAGTGAACAGAGGAGACAGAACTCTCACAACAGTCATAAGACTTTAATGAGGCCAAAACTGTTGATGTGTACTTTCATCTTGTCATAGTCAGTATAGGTATCATATGGCTTAGAGATACATAGACCCCATGATGCTGTTTGCAGGGGGAATATTGTCTGAACATTTTATGAGATATAAGAATCATGCCAAAAAAAAAAAAAAAAAAAAAAAGCTGAAAGAGCTTAAGGGCATGTTTTTTGTGAATGGACTGGGACTAAGGACTCCATCCATTGTGTAGGGCATTTGGTATATGATAGGAGGGAAAAGGATTTTGTAAGGGCTGTTCTGTGCTTAAGCTTATGGGCATATTAGTGCTTAGTGGAACTAGTACCACACACCGGAACTTTAATATTGAGCTGGTACTCAGTTTGCTTGTTTGTTAACCTCAAATTTCCAGTGCTTACCAAAGGGTTAAACATCCATTTTAAGGACATTTTGGAGGATGATTGTCATTTTAGGATTTCAGTTTCTTCCACAAATAATTCATTATTTTTTCCTCAAGATATGTTAGTTTCTTTTAAGAATAATTCACTATTTTAAAGGTTTACTGTATAAGACAATGAGAAAAGTACATGCTTAGTTTTTGCGTACCTTAGTTTTGATAATGATAAATTATATTTAAATTTTTACAGGTTAACGTAAAAGAAACCTTTGTATTTGTGCATTATGAACACAGAAAATATTAGTTGCTGTATTCATTATGTTTTGAGTATTTCATAATTTCCAAGGACTTGCTCTTGGTCACAGATTTTGGGTTGGCTAAGGAATATATCGACCCAACGACAAACAAGCACATCCCGTATCGGGAGCACAAGTCTCTAACGGGAACTGCCCGTTACATGTCCATCAACACACACATGGGTAAAGAGCAATCTCGGAGAGATGACCTTGAGGCATTAGGGCACATGTTCATGTACTTTCTTCGTGGTTCACTCCCTTGGCAAGGCCTAAAAGCTGACACGCTCAAGGAACGATACCAGAAGATTGGTGATACTAAGCGAGCTACACCAATTGAGGTCCTGTGTGAGAATTATCCTGGTGAGTATGCTATGTAAGAGTTTTTTTGTATTAATGTATGGAATGCTAAGAAGTGGCCGTAAACCCAAATATTTGATATTAAATTGATTTTTGTCATAAAAAGTGTTCTTGACCAAATTAATTTAGCCTCTTGTTATCTGTGTCTTATCCTACATCAGTAGCGGTATTATGTATAGAATCTCAGAACTGGTATTGGAAAATTAGCAGCCACTGTCTTACATAAGCAGTAGTTGTAAATTAGTCTTGCAATCATATAAAAGTTGCATGTTAATTTAAAGAATCCTTCATCACCTTTAAATCATTGTCCACTCGCTGATATCTTGCAAAACATTTTTTAGCCCTGACATAACTACATCATTCCATAATTCATCACTCCTCAATGCTCCTGACATTAATTGTGTAATATCGGAGATTTATCATGCTTTAATACCTTGTTATTTCAAAATCAGCAGACTAATTTACTTGTAATTTTAGTATTTCTGGTTTCCTCGTCTCCCTGAATTCCTCATCTTTCATTGTCTTCCATTTTTATGCCTGTGCTTTCTTAAGGTCATTTTGTGCACTTGTAACATGGAAGATTTAGGTAAACTGTAGCTCCACCTCATGAAAACTGTTAAAAGATGCTTGCATTCATGCATGCACGTGCACACAATCTTTTGCCAATAAGCTTCATTGATAATTTAAGGTACATTTTAAAACCTCTAGCTTTGCTTAAGCCTAGAAAAATTAAGAGAGGGTAGGGAAACTAGCAAGGCCAGCTGGACATTGTTACTGAACACAAATAAAGCTAAATGATAAAGATATCCTTTTCCAAAAGAAGGAACAGAGATGGGGGCCAAGTGAGGATTTTCCCTCTAAGGCTCAGTCATGTCGTGCATGCTACCTTGCTAATTATGTTAGTTTGGGATGTTATGAAAAATTATTTAAAACACAGCTAGGTTATTAGTTTTATCACTGGAAAGGAACGGTTTAGTTGGAGTGTGAATTTGAATGAAGAGAACTTAGAGGAAGTGAAGTATATGAAATACATAGCAGTGATTGGAACCACAGGTACTGAAGAGAACCATAGGGTAGGTGAGGGGCAATCACAGAGGTGGAGAATCCAGGCTGTGGAAATGAGTTATTTGAAGGGAGCATGTGGGACGACTGGATGGAATGAAGGAAGTAGTGAGGTGGGTGTATGAGAGATTTAGAATAACTGGGAATGTAAAGGGAATCAGTTGTGGTTAGAGTGAGGGAAATTTTAGGCCTGTGAAAAGAATGCAAGATGGGGAGTTTACAAGTAGAGTGTAAGTTAGTATGATTAAAGTGGTTGGTGTGAAAGGAAGACAACCAGTGACATAGGGAAATAGAGTGGAAGAGCACTGGACATAGGGAAATAGAGTGGAAGAGCACTGGAGGGAGAGCAATGGAGGAAGAATGCATAGATTGGTGTATGCACGGGAGACATGTAAGGACAGGGATAAGTGGAGACTCTCTTTGCTGTGGCTAGTTCCTTGATGTGAGTTGTCAGAGAGAATGGGTGACAGAGATGTAGATAGGTAGGTTAAGAGAGCTGAAGAGGGTGTGCTGAAATGATTTGGACATATGGAGAGAATGAGTGAAAAGAGGTTGACGAGGATAAATAATTTAGAAGTAGACGGGACGAGGAAGAGACAACTGGGAAAAAAGGATGGAGCTTAAGATGTTTTAAGTGCTCAGAGCCTGAATGTGCAGGAGGGTGAAAGGTATGCATTGGACAAAGTGAATTGGAGGAGTGTGGTAAATAGGGGGCAACCTGCAGTCAGTGAATTAAATGAGGGCATATAAAGTAGGCAGGGGAAACCATGGAAAGGTCTTTGGGGCCTGGATGTGAACAAAGGGTTTTGGTTTCAATGTATTACTCATGACAGCTAGAGAATGGATGTGAGCAATTGAGGCCTTTCTTCAGCTAGAGAATGGATGTGAGCAATTGAGGCCTTTCTTTCTTTGTCCCTGGCACTGATGCAGGAAATGGCAGACAAGTATGAAAGAAGAAAGAGAATATCATATAAAAAGAAAGGTATTAAGGTGATGCAGGAGGGCCCTTGCTGGTGGCATGGATGCTTTTAATTAATTTAATCATATGATGATTATGGTGTTTTACTTGGTTTGATTATGTTTTATATATGCTGAAGCACATTACACATTTTACAGTTTTTTTCCATCCGAAAATTTACATATACCACAGGTTTTAATTTACATAGAAACAGGGCTTTTTCTCCAACTCTTTTTGGTTCTACATTTCTAGCATGGTAAAGGGTGAATAAGTATAAAAGAATCTATGTCGTGCAATATTTACATATTTACAAATCATTTACATATGTGCATTACACTTAACTGCTGGAGAATGAATGTGAGCAGATGCGGCATTTCTTTGTCTGTTCCTGTCACTACCTTGCTGATGTGGGAAATGGTGATCAAGTTAGAAAAATGAATCATTTATTCACACAGAAAATTATTTATTCGAAAAATGAAAAAAAGAAGAGATTTTGTTTCTTTTATTGTAAAATTGGCTTCAATAGTTGCATTGTAAATCTGGCTTTTCATCAGGATGATGCAATTACAACTTATGGGTGACAGTGATGTGTGATATTTTTTTCCAGCCATGTTGTTAGATTGCTGGTGAGATCATTTGATATGGAAGCATACATCAGCTGGGAATTTGAAATATTTCTGCCAGAATCTTTGCGAGTTTTTGGCATGTCACATCTGTCACATCATCTTTTTCTGAGTGTGAAGTTGAATTTGTTGTTTTATATTCTGATGTATCATATCTATTTCTTCCGCAGAGGAGATGGCAACATATCTTCGATATGTACGGCGACTAGATTTCTTTGAAACTCCAGACTATGATTACCTGAGGAAGCTTTTCCAGGATCTTTTTGAACGGAAAGGCTATGTTGATGATGGTGATTTTGACTGGACTGGAAAGACCATGGTATGTTTCCATAGAAATTTATTGTTTTTTGAAAGAAAATGTGAGGGTAGTGTTGATAGGTAAATAAATGCTATACAGAACTTAGATGTAGTAATGATGAAGACAGGATGTTCAGTAAGATAAACTAATATATTTTTACAAACACATGCAGCCTACAGAATATTTAGCCAATATGCGACAGCTAAGAACTGCTGCTCCTTCTGATCGGGTGAAAACCAGATCTGATAAGGTTTGTTATCTGATCTTGTCGTAATAACTGAACTGATGTAGAGACTAATATCAGTAAGCTAGTTTATACAGGTATTGGTAGTGTAAACGAAGTTGAGTATATAAACAGCTTGCTTACTGTCAAACCCTTAAGCAGGTTGAAGTCCTTCAACCTATATACATACTAGTGTATGTAAATGACAGTTGATCATGCTTTTGGGTTTGAACTAGCTTACAGGAGTGGGTAGAATAAATAATCCTTGGTAAGTAAGCACTTTCATCATTAATTTTGATCCTTAGTTGTGTTGATTCCTTTGAGAAGTTTTTAGCCTGTTGAAGAAAAGTGTTGATCCTTTTTAGATAGCAGTCTAGCTTAGGATTTACCACATTTTAAAGTCCATAACTGTGTGCTGTTGTGATCCTCCCCCTTTCATATTAATGTATATATATATATCTATATCTATAGGGAACTGTGGTTTCAGTGCATTACACATGACAGCTAGAGACTGAACAAATGTGGCCTTTTTTGTCTATTTTCCTGGCGCTACCTCACTGAAGTGGGGGGACAGCAGTGCTGTTTCCTGTTGGGTGGGGTGGCACCAGGAATAGATTGAAGGCGAGTATGAACATGTATATGTATGTGCTTGTGTATGTATATGTATGTGTATGGTCTGGAGGGGGGATGCTATTTCATGTGTGGCGGGTTGGCAATGGGAATGGGTGAAGGCAGCAAGTATAAATATGTACATGTGTATATATGTATATGTCTGTGTATGTGTATGTATGTATACGTTGAAATGTATATGTATGTATATGTGCGTGTATGTGTGTTTATGTATATATATATGTATGTGGGTGGTTGGGCCTTTCTTCCTCTCTTTCCTTGTGCTACCTTGTTGATGCAGGAAACAGCGGTTAAGCATAAAAAAAAGGCATTTATGTGTATGTGAGTGGATGGGTTGTTCTTCATCTGCTTCCTTTATCAAGTATGATAAATAAATAATGAATATATTATTTATCATTTTTTTTTTTTATTTTGCTTTGTCGCTGTCTCCCGCGTTTGCGAGGTAGCGCATATTATTTATTATTATTACATATATAATAGTATATATATATATGTATATTATCCCTGGGGATAGGGGAGAAAGAATACTTCCCACGTATTCCCTGCGTGTCGTAGAAGGCGACTAAAAGGGGAGGGAGTGGGTGGCTGGAAATCCTCCCCTCTCATTTTTTTTTAATTTTCCAAAAGAAGGAACAGAGAAGGGGGCCAGGTGAGGATTTTCCCTCTAAGGCCCAGTCCTCTGTTCTTAACGCTACCTCGCAAATGCGGGAAATGGCGAATAGTATGAAAAAAAAAAAAAAAAAATATATGTATATATATATATATATATATATATATATATATGTAATCTTTGAATTTTTTAAGTAATTGCTTAAAGAATGATTGTAATGCTGTACTAGAAGGTTGAAATATTATTGTATATTCATATGTATTGTATTCCTGTACCAGATGATTGAGTTATTATATATTCTTATCTACTGATATTTTCAGATATCATTTTAGAATGTATTGATTAATGAAATTATGCAACAAGGATAAAGTATGTTTTAACCAAAATTAATGAATTCTTACTAAATTTATAACATTGCATTAGAGACAGTCTAGTTATATCCATATACTATATTTCATTGCTTATACTGGATTCACAAGTGGTGAATGTGTGTGTCTGAAGTATTTTTGCAATCCAAAACATGAGAGAATCCCAAAGAAATGGCACATGACAAAACCTGAAATTTGCTGAATTGTACCAGAATAACACAAGTGTATACCATGTGAATTGCTTAATTTGTGTTCCTATGAATTCAAAAGAATTTTTGATTTGAAATTAGAAAGGATTTAACATAGCCAAAGAAACACGTGTGTGCCACCCTAGTGTTCTCACCAGATCTTTCTCCCAAACATTGAGATCAGCTTACATACCAAGATATTAAAGTAAAAAAATATTTCTCTCATGAATTGAAAGAACATTATATAAGAACAATAAAGAACCAAGAAACAAATGCTGTATTCCTCGACTTAACGAGGGTGAAATAACAAAATTGGAAGTGTACAGTATCACAACACTTGGTTCGACATGGGTTGAAAACTTAGAATTGGTGAATGATTTGGTAAACACCATTTTTATTAAAAAATTTTCCTGCAAGTCCTAAGTAGATGTGATTGTGTGTGCATATGTGTGTCTCCCCACGAAAAAGAAGTAAAGATAAAAGTAGTTTCATATATTTTCTCTAAATAATTTTTGTCAGAGAACCTACTGAAGAGAACTGCTTAGCAAAAATTTATGAAAAATATAATTTACCATATCATCTTATTGGTCATATGTTTGAAACGAAGGATGGTGAGAAGTAGCTAATTATTCCATCTCCTGTGTAAGTATGTAGTAACAGACTTTCAAAGATGGATGAAGCTGTGCAAAGTGAGGAACAAACCCCATATCATTGAAACATGATGAGGGAGGCCATGGGAACAAAATTGACTAGACTGAAGCAAATGAAGATACACTATTCTGTATGTACAAATGAAATTATATAGATTACCAAAAGTGCTTGAAAATGTGTTTTATGAATAGTTTACAGTTGCCTGTATATTGGAATATTGCAGCCAGATTTAGCTTTGCACAGAAGCCCATCTTTAACTTTGCACAGAAAGCTGAATTAGTCAGATTTGCAGATCCTAAAGATTGATTTCTAGGACAGTTACAGTCAGTTGTTGTAATTAATTGGTATTGAATTCATACATCATTCACCAGGTAGGGATTGCTAAGCTTCACAGTATGCTGCAAAGACTGTTAAACATCCAGACATCATGATGGTCTTTTTTTCTTTACTTTTTTTCTATGTGGATGTGATGTTGGCAAATTGAATTTTTTTCCTAGTGGGCAACCTATGAACTATAAGAGTCAGTCTGGCATGATAGGAAAACTCTTGTAGGTCCTATCATACTGACTTCCTGTGATAGATGTATGATAAGGGTTTTGTCAGACAGGAATGATATTTCCCCAGAAATGTGCTAATTGAGTTGGCATTCTTTAACCAGGAAGTTTTCTTCTTGGTATGTAAAGTTATTAGTCTCTATTTCTTGCTAGCTATTAATAGTATTAGTTCCTCAGCTTTATAAGCATGTAGTTTGTGTTCAGGAAGCACTGATTTAGTAGAATATGGGACTTTAACCATCAAATTGTATCATTGTAAATTACCATCTCCTGTGTCTTTAACTTTAGGCTTATTTTAAGCTCTCGAAGACGTTTTACTTTTATTCATGAATTAGGTAAATGTGCATCTTGAGAACCATTTATACTATTAAGATTAGTAGAGGATATACATGATTGCCTTTTGGTAGCAGGAGAGTTGCTGGCCATTTATGTCTATGTGGAAAAAAATATTCTCATGGATTAAAAAGAAGAAAATTTTCTACTCTAAACATTGTGTATATAGAGCATTTGCACCATCTATGTTTGATATTACCTGACAGTACTTTTCCATGGCCATCTGTTGCCAGATGGAGGTAATAATGAGATGGCAGCCACTACATTTGTTTGATAGCTAGGATTGGTTGTCTTGCATGGAATAGTTGTTTCGAGTGGTGAATACTTTTTTTTTTTTTTTTTTTTTTTTTTTTTTTTTTTTTTTTTAAGGGTTACTCTGGGTATATTGTTTTCCAATTTTTGGAAGCATTTATGTCAGCAAGTACAGATCCCATAAAAATACCAATAAAAAGATGTTCTGGAAGGAGGTAAATAGGGTGCGTAAGACAAGGGAGCAAATGGGAACTTCAGTGAAGGGCGTAAATGGGGAGGTGATAACAAGTAGCGGTGATGTGAGAAGGAGATGGAATGAGTATTTTGAAGGTTTGTTGAATGTGTCTGATGACAGAGTGGCAGATATAGGGTGTTTTGGTCGAGGTGGTGTGCAAAGTGAGAGGGTTAGGGAAAATGATTTGGTAAACAGAGAAGAGGTAGTAAAAGCTTTGCGGAAGATGAAAGCCGGCAAGGCAGCAGGTTTGGATGGCATTGCAGTGGAATTTATTAAGAAAGGGGGTGACTGTATTGTTGACTGGTTGGTAAGGTTATTTAATGTATGTATGACTCATGGTGAGGTGCCTGAGGATTGGCGGAATGCGTGCATAGTGCCATTGTACAAAGGCAAAGGGGATAAGAGTGAGTGCTCAAATTACAGAGGTATAAGTTTGTTGAGTATTCCTGGTAAATTATATGGGAGGGTATTGATTGAGAGGGTGAAGGCATGTACAGAGCATCAGATTGGGGAAGAGCAGTGCGGTTTCAGAAGTGGTAGAGGATGTGTGGATCAGGTGTTTGCTTTGAAGAATGTATGTGAGAAATACTTAGAAAAGCAAATGGATTTGTATGTAGCATTTATGGATCTGGAGAAGGCATATGATAGAGTTGATAGAGATGCTCTGTGGAAGGTATTAAGAATATATGGTGTGGGAGGCAAGTTGTTGGAAGCAGTGAAAAGTTTTTATCGAGGATGTAAGGCATGTGTACGTGTAGGAAGAGAGGAAAGTGATTGGTTCTCAGTGAATGTAGGTTTGCGGCAGGGGTGTGTGATGTCTCCATGGTTGTTTAATTTGTTTATGGATGGGGTTGTAAGGGAGGTAAATGCAAGAGTCCTGGAAAGAGGGGCAAGTATGAAGTCTGTTGGGGATGAGAGAGCTTGGGAAGTGAGTCAGTTGTTGTTCGCTGATGATACAGCGCTGGTGGCTGATTCATGTGAGAAACTGCAGAAGCTGGTGACTGAGTTTGGTAAAGTGTGTGGAAGAAGAAAGTTGAGAGTAAATGTGAATAAGAGCAAGGTTATTAGGTACAGTAGGGGTGAGGGTCAAGTCAATTGGGAGGTGAGTTTGAATGGAGAAAAACTGGAGGAAGTGAAGTGTTTTAGATATCTGGGAGTGGATCTGTCAGCGGATGGAACCATGGAAGCGGAAGTGGATCATAGGATGGGGGAGGGGGCGAAAATTTTGGGAGCCTTGAAAAATGTGTGGAAGTCGAGAACATTATCTCGGAAAGCAAAAATGGGTATGTTTGAGGGAATAGTGGTTCTAACAATGTTGTATGGTTGCGAGGCGTGGGCTATGGATAGAGATGTGCGCAGGAGGATGGATGTGCTGGAAATGAGATGTTTGAGGACAATGTGTGGTGTGAGGTGGTTTGATCGAGTAAGTAACGTAAGGGTAAGAGAGATGTGTGGAAATAAAAAGAGCGTGGTTGAGAGAGCAGAAGAGGGTGTTTTGAAATGGTTTGGGCACATGGAGAGAATGAGTGAGGAAAGATTGACCAAGAGGATATATGTGTCGGAGGTGAAGGGAAGGGGGGAAAAAGAGGGAGGACCCAAAAAGGGGTGGAAAGATGGGGGTGAAAAAGATTTTTTGTGATCGGGGCCCTTTAAACATGCAGGAGGGTGAAAGGAGGGAAGGGAAAAGGGGTGAATTGGAGCATGTGGTATTTCCGGGGTTGCGTGCTGTCAAAGGGGGTTGAACAAGGCAGGTTTAAGCGTTGGGGTAACCCTTTGGGAAAACTGTGTAGGTAAAGATATTGGCGTGTGTGGATTAGTTTACTTTTGATGGGGGGGGGGGGGTTTGGGCCATTTCTTTCGTCTGTTTCCCTTTCCGGTTTCCTCGCAAACGCGGGAGGGGCAGCGACAAAGTATAAAAAAAAAAAAAAAAAAAAAAGCTGAAAGAGCTTAAGGGCATGTTTTTTGTGAATGGACTGGGACTAAGGACTCCATCCATTGTGTAGGGCATTTGGTATATGATAGGAGGGAAAAGGATTTTGTAAGGGCTGTTCTGTGCTTAAGCTTATGGGCATATTAGTGCTTAGTGGAACTAGTACCACACACCGGAACTTTAATATTGAGCTGGTACTCAGTTTGCTTGTTTGTTAACCTCAAATTTCCAGTGCTTACCAAAGGGTTAAACATCCATTTTAAGGACATTTTGGAGGATGATTGTCATTTTAGGATGTCAGTTTCTTCCACAAATAATTCATTATTTTTTCCTCAAGATAAGTTAGTTTCTTTTAAGAATAATTCACTATTTTAAAGGTTTACTGTATAAGACAATGAGAAAAGTACATGCTTAGTTTTTGCGTGCCTTAGTTTTGATAATGATAAATTATATTTAAATTTTTACAGGTTAACGTAAAAGAAACCTTTGTATTTGTGCATTATGAACACAGAAAATATTAGTTGCTGTATTCATTATGTTTTGAGTATTTCATAATTTCCAAGGACTTGCTCTTGGTCACAGATTTTGGGTTGGCTAAGGAATATATCGACCCAACGACAAACAAGCACATCCCGTATCGGGAGCACAAGTCTCTAACGGGAACTGCCCGTTACATGTCCATCAACACACACATGGGTAAAGAGCAATCTCGGAGAGATGACCTTGAGGCATTAGGGCACATGTTCATGTACTTTCTTCGTGGTTCACTCCCTTGGCAAGGCCTAAAAGCTGACACGCTCAAGGAACGATACCAGAAGATTGGTGATACTAAGCGAGCTACACCAATTGAGGTCCTGTGTGAGAATTATCCTGGTGAGTATGCTATGTAAGAGTTTTTTTGTATTAATGTATGGAATGCTAAGAAGTGGCCGTAAACCCAAATATTTGATATTAAATTGATTTTTGTCATAAAAAGTGTTCTTGACCAAATTAATTTAGCCTCTTGTTATCTGTGTCTTATCCTACATCAGTAGCGGTATTATGTATAGAATCTCAGAACTGGTATTGGAAAATTAGCAGCCACTGTCTTACATAAGCAGTAGTTGTAAATTAGTCTTGCAATCATATAAAAGTTGCATGTTAATTTAAAGAATCCTTCATCACCTTTAAATCATTGTCCACTCGCTGATATCTTGCAAAACATTTTTTAGCCCTGACATAACTACATCATTCCATAATTCATCACTCCTCAATGCTCCTGACATTAATTGTGTAATATCGGAGATTTATCATGCTTTAATACCTTGTTATTTCAAAATCAGCAGACTAATTTACTTGTAATTTTAGTATTTCTGGTTTCCTCGTCTCCCTGAATTCCTCATCTTTCATTGTCTTCCATTTTTATGCCTGTGCTTTCTTAAGGTCATTTTGTGCACTTGTAACATGGAAGATTTAGGTAAACTGTAGCTCCACCTCATGAAAACTGTTAAAAGATGCTTGCATTCATGCATGCACGTGCACACAATCTTTTGCCAATAAGCTTCATTGATAATTTAAGGTACATTTTAAAACCTCTAGCTTTGCTTAAGCCTAGAAAAATAGAAAAATTAAGAGAGGGTAGGGAAACTAGCAAGGCCAGCTGGACATTGTTACTGAACACAAATAAAGCTAAATGATAAAGATATCCTTTTCCAAAAGAAGGAACAGAGATGGGGCCCAAGTGAGGATTTTCCCTCTAAGGCTCAGTCATGTCGTGCATGCTACCTTGCTAATTATGTTAGTTTGGGATGTTATGAAAAATTATTTAAAACACAGCTAGGTTATTAGTTTTATCACTGGAAAGGAACGGTTTAGTTGGAGTGTGAATTTGAATGAAGAGAACTTAGAGGAAGTGAAGTATATGAAATACGTAGCAGTGATTGGAACCACAGGTACTGAAGAGAACCATAGGGTAGGTGAGGGGCAATCACAGAGGTGGAGAATCCAGGCTGTGGAAATGAGTTATTTGAAGGGAGCATGTGGGACGACTGGATGGAATGAAGGAAGTAGTGAGGTGGGTGTATGAGAGATTTAGAATAACTGGGAATGTAAAGGGAATCAGTTGTGGTTAGAGTGAGGGAAATTTTAGGCCTGTGAAAAGAATGCAAGATGGGGAGTTTACAAGTAGAGTGTAAGTTAGTATGATTAAAGTGGTTGGTGTGAAAGGAAGACAACCAGTGACATAGGGAAATAGAGTGGAAGAGCACTGGACATAGGGAAATAGAGTGGAAGAGCACTGGAGGGAGAGCAATGGAGGAAGAATGCATAGATTGGTGTATGCACGGGAGACATGTAAGGACAGGGATAAGTGGAGACTCTCTTTGCTGTGGCTAGTTCCTTGATGTGAGTTGTCAGAGAGAATGGGTGACAGAGATGTAGATAGGTAGGTTAAGAGAGCTGAAGAGGGTGTGCTGAAATGATTTGGACATATGGAGAGAATGAGTGAAAAGAGGTTGACGAGGATAAATAATTTAGAAGTAGACGGGACGAGGAAGAGACAACTGGGAAAAAAGGATGGAGCTTAAGATGTTTTAAGTGCTCAGAGCCTGAATGTGCAGGAGGGTGAAAGGTATGCATAGGACAAAGTGAATTGGAGGAGTGTGGTAAATAGGGGGCAACCTGCAGTCAGTGAATTAAATGAGGGCATATAAAGTAGGCAGGGGAAACCATGGAAAGGTCTTTGGGGCCTGGATGTGAACAAAGGGTTTTGGTTTCAATGTATTACTCATGACAGCTAGAGAATGGATGTGAGCAATTGAGGCCTTTCTTCAGCTAGAGAATGGATGTGAGCAATTGAGGCCTTTCTTTCTTTGTCCCTGGCACTGATGCAGGAAATGGCAGACAAGTATGAAAGAAGAAAGAGAATATCATATAAAAAGAAAGGTATTAAGGTGATGCAGGAGGGCCCTTGCTGGTGGCATGGATGCTTTTAATTAATTTAATCATATGATGATTATGGTGTTTTACTTGGTTTGATTATGTTTTATATATGCTGAAGCACATTACACATTTTACAGTTTTTTTCCATCCGAAAATTTACATATCCCACAGGTTTTAATTTACATAGAAACAGGGCTTTTTCTCCAACTCTTTTTGGTTCTACATTTCTAGCATGGTAAAGGGTGAATAAGTATAAAAGAATCTATGTCGTGCAATATTTACATATTTACAAATCATTTACATATATGCATTACACTTAACTGCTGGAGAATGAATGTGAGCAGATGCGGCATTTCTTTGTCTGTTCCTGTCACTACCTTGCTGATGTGGGAAATGGTGATCAAGTTAGAAAAATGAATCATTTATTCACACAGAAAATTATTTATTCGAAAAATGAAAAAAAGAAGAGATTTTGTTTCTTTTATTGTAAAATTGGCTTCAATAGTTGCATTGTAAATCTGGCTTTTCATCAGGATGATGCAATTACAACTTATGGGTGACAGTGATGTGTGATATTTTTTTCCAGCCATGTTGTTAGATTGCTGGTGAGATCATTTGATATGGAAGCATACATCAGCTGGGAATTTGAAATATTTCTGCCAGAATCTTTGCGAGTTTTTGGCATGTCACATCTGTCACATCATCTTTTTCTGAGTATGAAGTTGAATTTGTTGTTTTATATTCTGATGTATCATATCTATTTCTTCCGCAGAGGAGATGGCAACATATCTTCGATATGTACGGCGACTAGATTTCTTTGAAACTCCAGACTATGATTACCTGAGGAAGCTTTTCCAGGATCTTTTTGAACGGAAAGGCTATGTTGATGATGGTGATTTTGACTGGACTGGAAAGACCATGGTATGTTTCCATAGAAATTTATTGTTTTTTGAAAGAAAATGTGAGGGTAGTGTTGATAGGTAAATAAATGCTATACAGAACTTAGATGTAGTAATGATGAAGACAGGATGTTCAGTAAGATAAACTAATATATTTTTACAAACACATGCAGCCTACAGAATATTTAGCCAATATGCGACAGCTAAGAACTGCTGCTCCTTCTGATCGGGTGAAAACCAGATCTGATAAGGTTTGTTATCTGATCTTGTCGTAATAACTGAACTGATGTAGAGACTAATATCAGTAAGCTAGTTTATACAGGTATTGGTAGTGTAAACGAAGTTGAGTATATAAACAGCTTGCTTACTGTCAAACCCTTAAGCAGGTTGAAGTCCTTCAACCTATATACATACTAGTGTATGTAAATGACAGTTGATCATGCTTTTGGGTTTGAACTAGCTTACAGGAGTGGGTAGAATAAATAATCTTTGGTAAGTAAGCACTTTCATCATTAATTTTGATCCTTAGTTGTGTTGATTCCTTTGAGAAGTTTTTAGCCTGTTGAAGAAAAGTGTTGATCCTTTTTAGATAGCAGTCTAGCTTAGGATTTACCACATTTTAAAGTCCATAACTGTGTGCTGTTGTGATCCTCCCCCTTTCATATTAATGTATATATATATCTATATCTATAGGGAACTGTGGTTTCAGTGCATTACACATGACAGCTAGAGACTGAACAAATGTGGCCTTTTTTGTCTATTTTCCTGGCGCTACCTCACTGAAGTGGGGGGACAGCAGTGCTGTTTCCTGTTGGGTGGGGTGGCACCAGGAATAGATTGAAGGCGAGTATGAACATGTATATGTATGTGCTTGTGTATGTATATGTATGTGTATGGTCTGGAGGGGGGATGCTATTTCATGTGTGGCGGGTTGGCAATGGGAATGGGTGAAGGCAGCAAGTATAAATATGTACATGTGTATATATGTATATGTCTGTGTATGTGTATGTATGTATACGTTGAAATGTATATGTATGTATATGTGCGTGTATGTGTGTTTATGTATATATATATGTATGTGGGTGGTTGGGCCTTTCTTCCTCTCTTTCCTTGTGCTACCTTGTTGATGCAGGAAACAGCGGTTAAGCATAAAAAAAAGGCATTTATGTGTATGTGAGTGGATGGGTTGTTCTTCATCTGCTTCCTTTATCAAGTATGATAAATAAATAATGAATATATTATTTATCATTTTTTTTTTTATTTTGCTTTGTCGCTGTCTCCCGCGTTTGCGAGGTAGCGCATATTATTTATTATTATTACATATATAATAGTATATATATATATGTATATTATCCCTGGGGATAGGGGAGAAAGAATACTTCCCACGTATTCCCTGCGTGTCGTAGAAGGCGACTAAAAGGGGAGGGAGTGGGTGGCTGGAAATCCTCCCCTCTCATTTTTTTTTAATTTTCCAAAAGAAGGAACAGAGAAGGGGGCCAGGTGAGGATTTTCCCTCTAAGGCCCAGTCCTCTGTTCTTAACGCTACCTCGCAAATGCGGGAAATGGCGAATAGTATGAAAAAAAAAAAAAAAAAATATATGTATATATATATATATATATATATATATATATATGTAATCTTTGAATTTTTTAAGTAATTGCTTAAAGAATGATTGTAATGCTGTACTAGAAGGTTGAAATATTATTGTATATTCATATGTATTGTATTCCTGTACCAGATGATTGAGTTATTATATATTCTTATCTACTGATATTTTCAGATATCATTTTAGAATGTATTGATTAATGAAATTATGCAACAAGGATAAAGTATGTTTTAACCAAAATTAATGAATTCTTACTAAATTTATAACATTGCATTAGAGACAGTCTAGTTATATCCATATACTATATTTCATTGCTTATACTGGATTCACAAGTGGTGAATGTGTGTGTCTGAAGTATTTTTGCAATCCAAAACATGAGAGAATCCCAAAGAAATGGCACATGACAAAACCTGAAATTTGCTGAATTGTACCAGAATAACACAAGTGTATACCATGTGAATTGCTTAATTTGTGTTCCTATGAATTCAAAAGAATTTTTGATTTGAAATTAGAAAGGATTTAACATAGCCAAAGAAACACGTGTGTGCCACCCTAGTGTTCTCACCAGATCTTTCTCCCAAACATTGAGATCAGCTTACATACCAAGATATTAAAGTAAAAAAATATTTCTCTCATGAATTGAAAGAACATTATATAAGAACAATAAAGAACCAAGAAACAAATGCTGTATTCCTCGACTTAACGAGGGTGAAATAACAAAATTGGAAGTGTACAGTATCACAACACTTGGTTCGACATGGGTTGAAAACTTAGAATTGGTGAATGATTTGGTAAACACCATTTTTATTAAAAAATTTTCCTGCAAGTCCTAAGTAGATGTGATTGTGTGTGCATATGTGTGTCTCCCCACGAAAAAGAAGTAAAGATAAAAGTAGTTTCATATATTTTCTCTAAATAATTTTTGTCAGAGAACCTACTGAAGAGAACTGCTTAGCAAAAATTTATGAAAAATATAATTTACCATATCATCTTATTGGTCATATGTTTGAAACGAAGGATGGTGAGAAGTAGCTAATTATTCCATCTCCTGTGTAAGTATGTAGTAACAGACTTTCAAAGATGGATGAAGCTGTGCAAAGTGAGGAACAAACCCCATATCATTGAAACATGATGAGGGAGGCCATGGGAACAAAATTGACTAGACTGAAGCAAATGAAGATACACTATTCTGTATGTACAAATGAAATTATATAGATTACCAAAAGTGCTTGAAAATGTGTTTTATGAATAGTTTACAGTTGCCTGTATATTGGAATATTGCAGCCAGATTTAGCTTTGCACAGAAGCCCATCTTTAACTTTGCACAGAAAGCTGAATTAGTCAGATTTGCAGATCCTAAAGATTGATTTCTAGGACAGTTACAGTCAGTTGTTGTAATTAATTGGTATTGAATTCATACATCATTCACCAGGTAGGGATTGCTAAGCTTCACAGTATGCTGCAAAGACTGTTAAACATCCAGACATCATGATGGTCTTTTTTTCTTTACTTTTTTTCTATGTGGATGTGATGTTGGCAAATTGAATTTTTTTCCTAGTGGGCAACCTATGAACTATAAGAGTCAGTCTGGCATGATAGGAAAACTCTTGTAGGTCCTATCATACTGACTTCCTGTGATAGATGTATGATAAGGGTTTTGTCAGACAGGAATGATATTTCCCCAGAAATGTGCTAATTGAGTTGGCATTCTTTAACCAGGAAGTTTTCTTCTTGGTATGTAAAGTTATTAGTCTCTATTTCTTGCTAGCTATTAATAGTATTAGTTCCTCAGCTTTATAAGCATGTAGTTTGTGTTCAGGAAGCACTGATTTAGTAGAATATGGGACTTTAACCATCAAATTGTATCATTGTAAATTACCATCTCCTGTGTCTTTAACTTTAGGCTTATTTTAAGCTCTCGAAGACGTTTTACTTTTATTCATGAATTAGGTAAATGTGCATCTTGAGAACCATTTATACTATTAAGATTAGTAGAGGATATACATGATTGCCTTTTGGTAGCAGGAGAGTTGCTGGCCATTTATGTCTATGTGGAAAAAAATATTCTCATGGATTAAAAAGAAGAAAATTTTCTACTCTAAACATTGTGTATATAGAGCATTTGCACCATCTATGTTTGATATTACCTGACAGTACTTTTCCATGGCCATCTGTTGCCAGATGGAGGTAATAATGAGATGGCAGCCACTACATTTGTTTGATAGCTAGGATTGGTTGTCTTGCATGGAATAGTTGTTTCGAGTGGTGAATACTTTTTTTTTTTTTTTTTTTTTTTTTTTTTTTTTTTTTTTTTTTAAGGGTTACTCTGGGTATATTGTTTTCCAATTTTTGGAAGCATTTATGTCAGCAAGTACAGATCCCATAAAAATACCAATAAAAAGATGTTCTGGAAGGAGGTAAATAGGGTGCGTAAGACAAGGGAGCAAATGGGAACTTCAGTGAAGGGCGTAAATGGGGAGGTGATAACAAGTAGCGGTGATGTGAGAAGGAGATGGAATGAGTATTTTGAAGGTTTGTTGAATGTGTCTGATGACAGAGTGGCAGATATAGGGTGTTTTGGTCGAGGTGGTGTGCAAAGTGAGAGGGTTAGGGAAAATGATTTGGTAAACAGAGAAGAGGTAGTAAAAGCTTTGCGGAAGATGAAAGCCGGCAAGGCAGCAGGTTTGGATGGCATTGCAGTGGAATTTATTAAGAAAGGGGGTGACTGTATTGTTGACTGGTTGGTAAGGTTATTTAATGTATGTATGACTCATGGTGAGGTGCCTGAGGATTGGCGGAATGCGTGCATAGTGCCATTGTACAAAGGCAAAGGGGATAAGAGTGAGTGCTCAAATTACAGAGGTATAAGTTTGTTGAGTATTCCTGGTAAATTATATGGGAGGGTATTGATTGAGAGGGTGAAGGCATGTACAGAGCATCAGATTGGGGAAGAGCAGTGCGGTTTCAGAAGTGGTAGAGGATGTGTGGATCAGGTGTTTGCTTTGAAGAATGTATGTGAGAAATACTTAGAAAAGCAAATGGATTTGTATGTAGCATTTATGGATCTGGAGAAGGCATATGATAGAGTTGATAGAGATGCTCTGTGGAAGGTATTAAGAATATATGGTGTGGGAGGCAAGTTGTTGGAAGCAGTGAAAAGTTTTTATCGAGGATGTAAGGCATGTGTACGTGTAGGAAGAGAGGAAAGTGATTGGTTCTCAGTGAATGTAGGTTTGCGGCAGGGGTGTGTGATGTCTCCATGGTTGTTTAATTTGTTTATGGATGGGGTTGTAAGGGAGGTAAATGCAAGAGTCCTGGAAAGAGGGGCAAGTATGAAGTCTGTTGGGGATGAGAGAGCTTGGGAAGTGAGTCAGTTGTTGTTCGCTGATGATACAGCGCTGGTGGCTGATTCATGTGAGAAACTGCAGAAGCTGGTGACTGAGTTTGGTAAAGTGTGTGGAAGAAGAAAGTTGAGAGTAAATGTGAATAAGAGCAAGGTTATTAGGTACAGTAGGGGTGAGGGTCAAGTCAATTGGGAGGTGAGTTTGAATGGAGAAAAACTGGAGGAAGTGAAGTGTTTTAGATATCTGGGAGTGGATCTGTCAGCGGATGGAACCATGGAAGCGGAAGTGGATCATAGGATGGGGGAGGGGGCGAAAATTTTGGGAGCCTTGAAAAATGTGTGGAAGTCGAGAACATTATCTCGGAAAGCAAAAATGGGTATGTTTGAGGGAATAGTGGTTCTAACAATGTTGTATGGTTGCGAGGCGTGGGCTATGGATAGAGATGTGCGCAGGAGGATGGATGTGCTGGAAATGAGATGTTTGAGGACAATGTGTGGTGTGAGGTGGTTTGATCGAGTAAGTAACGTAAGGGTAAGAGAGATGTGTGGAAATAAAAAGAGCGTGGTTGAGAGAGCAGAAGAGGGTGTTTTGAAATGGTTTGGGCACATGGAGAGAATGAGTGAGGAGAGATTGACCAAGAGGATATATGTGTCGGAGGTGAAGGGAACGAGGAGAAGAGGGAGACCAAATTGGAGGTGGAAAGATGGAGTGAAAAAGATTTTGTGTGATCGGGGCCTGAACATGCAGGAGGGTGAAAGGAGGGCAAGAAATAGAGTGAATTGGAGTCATGTGGTATACAGGGGTTGACGTGCTGTCAGTGGATTGAAGCAAGGCATGTGAAGCGTCTGGGGTAAACCATGGAAAGCTGTGTAGGTATGTATATTTACGTGTGTGGACGTGTGTATGTACATGTGTATGGGGGGGGGGGGGGGTTGGGCCATTTCTTTCGTCTGTTTCCTTGCGCTACCTCGCAAACGCGGGAGACAGCGACAAAGTATAAAAAAAAAAAAAAAAAAAAAAAAAAAAAAAAAAAAAAAAAAAAAAAATGTCATTACCATCCAGGAAGTTCAGAGTGGATTTTAATTAGATTTGAATGTTCCATCATATGCTTACCCTTCACCCTTTTGCAGAAATTGCCTTTATGCCTAAAGCTTGGTTTTTCTTATTATATTAAGCCAACATACAATGTAGGTTATGTACAAAATATCACTGTATATTTATTCTTTTGAAAACATGAGTCAACTCACTAAGGGTTGTTATTGTCACATACACAAAAGATCATACTCACAGTCTTAGCATAACCTTGAGCACCCGAAAGTGTTAAGGATTTTTTTTATTACTGGTTGTAATTTGACAACTGTAATGACCTTGGCAGTCGATAGGCATAAAGCCCAGCCAAATAAGCAGCAACGAAGAATGATATCACTACTCCTCTTGATATGTGAAAATGATATGCCTGAAGACATGGACTCCTGCCTGCTTTTGCAGATAATGCAAAGGCCATGAAGGAAGTGAAAAGCATGGAGGATTGCATCACCTTAGAAGGGGACCTTGTCAAATTCCAAAGATTGTCTGAAACTTGGTTGATGAAGTAAAGTCTGAGTAGCTGTAAAATGGCAGGAATGTTCACAGTCAGTGAGAGAAGGCTTCAGTATAATTATCATCTATCAGGAAGTAAGTCGCAGGAATCTTTATGTAAGAAAGACTTAAGAGTTGACATTATTACTATCCTGTCACCAGAGTCCCACCATGGGAAACTAGATAAGGATACTAGCGGTCTGCTAATAAATATTAGAATCGGTGTCAAGTTCATAGATAAGGAATTATTGAGTGTGCTGTTCTCATCACACTTAAGGCCATAACTAGAATATGCTTCTCAAGCTTAGTTACTGCACCTAAAGAAGCACGAAGAATTAATAGAGAATGCCCAGTGGAGAGCAACATAGATGGTACTAGAATTAAAGGAGCTGACTTACAGGGAATGGCAAGACTTCAGATTTGTTTACCTTGGAAGACAGAAGAGCAAGGAGTGACATGATCACAACCTTTAAGTTTTTAAACTAGATTGATGATATATACAGTGAACAGTTCTTCAAGAGATGTAGGGATAGAACAACCAGAGGGCATAATGGGAAATTAAGAAGATTTTTCAAAAAGATGTGAGGAAGTACTGTAATAGTATAAGAATGGTGAATGACTGTAGTAAATTGACTGAAGACATGCTGAATGTAGATAGCATACAGGGTTTTAAGATATTGTGTGATGAAGTGTTTTAAAGAGATGGGGCCTCATGAGTGTAAAACTTCCTCCCTGTACAGTACAAATCGGTCAATACTCAGTCTTGTCTGAGAATATAAGGGGAATGTTTTGCTTTACATGGCCCTTTTTTTTTTATTATTGTGTAGTGCATTTTGGCATTATGATGATATAGATCTAGAGAAGCACCTGAAGGCCTAGAGAGAACCTGGTGTATGAATTACTTGTTTTTTTTGTAATTGATTAAGAAAAGTAGTAAACCAGTGATATGCCACCTATGATTCCTGGCCTCCTCCATATTGCTTACTGCCAACTTCTTGTAACAGCTAATCAATATTTAATCATTTACAGTAAATGTTTTACAGGTTTTTATATGTGAAATTAAATATAATGTAAAAGGATTGCTACAAGTAGTAGACATAAGGGGAATCATTGTATTTATGAAGTTTTTGCTTGCTTAAGATCTTTTATTATCTAAATGAAAATGTACTTTTTTCTGTGGCGCTTTTGAAATTTGATTTGTCCACAGCATTTTGTAGATATACCATACCTTCACAGTTTACTTTATATGTTTCAAAGGGAAGTTACCTTTAGTGTTTTTGTCTTATTCAATCCAATTTTTTTTTTCTAAGATTTGTAATGCCTGGGAAAGTTGATTGATTCATACAAGATGTTTATGTAAGCTTTTTAAATGTATGTCTGTTAACTGTATTATTTCTCTATTTTAATCATGTCACTTTGGTTAGAATGAATTTGTAAACATATTTACCCTCTAGTCTCTACTTATTGTGTAATTTGACTTCAACATTATGTATACTGCTTTAAGAAACAAAATGAAAGGATTTCATATTGAATGGACTTGTTGCAATGTAGATATTTCATTTTGTCTGGGGAAAAACATGCACTTTCATCTCTAAGAGAACACCTGGTCTTACAGTCAACACCAGTTGGGTCAACGCAGACAGGCACAGAGGTGATAGTGTCACCGAGCAGAGAAAATCGAGAGAGGCATCCAACAGCAACAAAGGTAATCTTAAACATCAATCTTGTTTCCATTTTACCTTTTCAGATCAGCTGGGGACGCATTTGGTTGAAGCTGTAGGGTATACTTCAGTTGGAGCCATTTGTTGCTCTGCTATCATAGTCTTCAGTAACATTGTTTAAACTGTGTTTGAATAGGGCTTAACATTATCCCTCCAGTTGACAGGAGTAGTGAAGAATGGTGGGGGGCCTGAGAAGGGGGCTGCTGTTGGGCCAGGTGATGGCAAGGAGGTTCAGAACCCCACTGGCCCACAGCAAATACTACTACCGTGGACACCAACGCAGCAGGCAGAAGACACCACCCCACAGCCACCCCCGGTCAGACATCATGTATGTTCCGACACTACCTCCTCACGGTTTGAGCTACAGTGCAATAACCTGGGCACTTCAGATTTGTGAAATTACTTTGATTAAGCAAATTTTTTCCCTCATACAATGTTTGTTTGATTAGCAATGTACAAACACTTGTCAAAATTAATGATCTTTCTGTGCACTGTGAAAGACTGTGGAGGAGTGTGAGGGGCCTGTGTGATTTTGAATGACGACACAGCACCATGTGTGGCTTCCCTGCACTCACACACTGACACCAAGTGTATTGGCTACCTCACATTGCAGCAATCTTCCTCACTCCTCTACATCACAAACTTTCCTACCTTTAAAGTTATATATTTGGCAGTAATTAGTAAATAAACTTAGACACTGACTTTATTACTAAACACTAAAAATATTATAGCTGCTGTGCCCAAGGATAAAGTAATTTGATATGCAATGTATTCAGGTGTCTTTTGAAATAACATTTTCAATGCCCATTCCAAAGCTTGAGGTAGTGTCAGAACATGATGTCTTCACTGGAATTTATAAAGCTATTGTATCAAAATATCAAGTAAACTATTGTTAATCTAGTCACTAGTGGATGCATTCATTGTCACAGCCACAGTTGCATGTCCTCTCCACACAAGTGAACTATTATTTTGGTTAGATGAATATGATAGTGGCTGCTGGAAATAACAAACTGATTGGCATGATATTCTTTTACATGGATTATTATTATTATTATTATTATTATTATTATTATTATTATTTTTGGCATAGAATATAAGTATAAAAGTATTTATATCAGTTGCTCAGAGCTGCTGTTCTGATTGTCTAGAGAATCACATCCATAGGTCTCTTGCGAGTCTTGATAACAGTTAAAGAATGCAGGGATTTAATTTTTTTGATATACCTATTCATTAATTTTTAGTGTCGGAAAATTTTTTTGTCCCATTTTATTCAGTTCATAATGAAATTTAGTTTGATATGGTGGCCTTTTTTGAGGTACTAAAGGTCAGAAAAACCAATGTTGAGGACCTTTCTCTTCTTGATATTGCCAGGAGAAATCTGAAGGGGAGGATTTACAACTAATGCAGGTAACTCACGTGCACAAAGTAGGTTAGACTTTTGATATCAGATGGATTAAAACCTTTTACAAGTCACTCTAGGTATGTCCATTGGGCTTGCTGTAATCAGTGCACCTTGTACGTACTGGCTATGTTCATTCTGTGACAAAATAGCCCTCTGGATAGTAAGAAAATTGGCTTTGTCTTTTTAGTAGAGTAATGTAAAAAGGGCTTCTTAAGAGAAAGAATAGGCCAGTAGCCTCACATGTAGTAAGTCATTTGGAAGAGAGTAGTTTCTAAGTAGGTATGACTTGTATTTTTCTATGATATTCCCATTGTCATTAGGAAATGCAGTACTGTACTTCTTGCTAGATACCATTTAATGCCAAGATGAATCTGTAGAACGGAACATAGTTTTAATGATTGTATGCTGATGGCTAGTTCATAACACATATCATATTACAAGTCATGCTGAAGGATTTGCTTACAAGTTTTATTTATGAAGATGACTGTGATGATGGGTTAGGTCGCTGATCCAGCATAGTGATATACTAAGTGGACTGATTTTAGCCATCCAGTGTTGCCTCACTTCCTCTTTATTATGTAGGTAGGTAGGTGATGTGTGAGGTTGGTTGGTAGGTGGTTGTTGTTTCTGTTGCTGTTGTTGCATGCGTGCATCTCACGGCCACGGGGCCAATATTACAGGGCGGCACCAAGGGTACAGCAGCCTGGCCTGAAACCCCCAAGCAGGCAAGCAACATGTTAGGCGGCAACCTCACCCCTGCAGACCGCCACGGCTCCGTCCAGGTAATCCCACTTATGGCGACGGGCCTGCTGAATTCCTTACCTTTGCTGCTTCTTGCTGCCAGATCACCTCTTATGAACAAGGGATTTGGTATACACAAGGTAAATTTTTCCTCATTTTTGGGAAAAATTTTCCTTGATGTTTCCAGCCAGTGCTCAGAATTGGTGATTATGTGTCAAGTTTCCTTACCCTCTCCAGAAACAGGTCTTAAAGTAGTCATAGAGCATGAAAGAAAACCTTTCCCTCTCTATCCACAGGGGTTATTTTACAAGTCTTTAGCTTTTCCATTGCTTTTTCCCGGGCAGCTTTGAGGACATTTGTATGTATGCAGTAACAATAATATCATTATTTAAGATATTGACTATTGATATTAACTAATTTTAAAACTCATTGTTCTAGATTAGTAGTAATCCTTAGTATTTATTGCTTTGTTCTGGTTGATTATGTACTGCATTTCTCTTAGATGTTATGAAATTTTATTTAAAACACACACACACACGCACTCAGAGGAAATGATAATTAAGTGAAGTTGTAAACAGAATAATATTCTTTGTTTTAGATGGAGCAATCATTGAAGTTTATGGCCAAGTTAATGAAATGTTTAGAAAAGTACAGAGCATGCAGGAATTAATACTTTTTAGCTAAAAGAAATTTTAGAGAAACTCGAAGACATAGACTTTGACAATTTAACCCGAAAGGATCTAATTGAAATGTGGGTGGCATACATAAAAATTAGAAAGATTGACAAAGCAGGAAGAAGTGAATTATTTTTGGTTCGGAAGAATATCATACTCTAGAAAAGATATAAAAGTGAAAGAAAGAAGAAATGCCTCATACAAACTTACTGGATACTAGAGAATTTCCAGATGCAATTTCATTGATGAAAGAAGAATTGGTGGTTATAATGAAGGCTTCATGGGGTAACCAGTTAAGGTTGTGTTTGACTTGGAATCATGTAGCCAGGAGGTACTTAGATGCACTGAGAAACTTCATGATTAGGTGTAATTTAGTGGGGATTCATCAGATTTAATAAAGGAAGAGAGGGAGACCTTAAAGCATACAATCGCAAGACAAAAAACTGGAGACACTGAATGTTGCAAGAGGGAAGATTGGCCACAACAACATTACAGAAAGAGCAGGAGTGTTTAGAGATTGTAATGTCAACTGATTGTAATGTATATGAAGGTTAATTGATTAATTGTTAATGGTAAGGAGCTGGATTTCAAGGATCATGTAGTGGAAAGTGCACTGAATATTGTTGGAGTTATGGAAACAAATCTAAGTATAGAGACCTCATCTGTTCTGCCTAGAAGGTTGCATAATGGCAAGAATACAAAGAGAAAGCAAAGATGATCGAGATTGGTGCTCCTAATAACAGATAGCCTAAAGTTTCAAGACATGTCAGAGATGACACAGTCAGACAGTACATAATGGGAAGGGTAAACGTAGGAAGTGCATAATGGTGATAGTATTATGGAATCCTTCAAGAAATAGCTACAGATTAGAACAAATAAGCAAAGAAAAAGGAGTCAGGATGTTAGATGAAGCATTGAAACATTCAGTTCACAGAGATGTTGAAGTACTGATGATAGGGAATTTCAGTTATGTAGAGGTAGACTGGAGGAACAAGAAACAGACTTGAGGAATTTAGATTCTCATGGTAATAGGAAGTCATGCTGACACAGGTTTCTAGCCTCTACTGGAATTTCCGACATCAACATTCCATTGAGCATTGTAGGACAAGAGGGACTGGTACACCGTCATTGCTAGATCTCATGTTCACTCAAATGTTTGTTTGTGGAGCCTATTCTGGAAAACATGGTCATGTACCGCTGAAGTTTGACTATGTGTTAGATGAGGTCATTAAAAGAGCAGAGGTTAGACAAGACATGAAGAGGAGGTACAGTCATGGAAACCTACATAGACTTAAACAGTTTCTTTGGTAACATTTTGGAAAATGGATTTCCACAGCCAGGAACCAGGTCTTTGTGGTGAAAGGCTCTGTGAAGTTCGTGATGAAGGAGTAGGAACATGGATACACCAGCCTCAAATACAGAGGAACTGGTAAGAAAGAAGGAATAATGGGTAAATGAAAATTGTCTGAAAAGAAAGGAGGTTTGAGATGTGTAGTTGGTAATATTTAAGATCCAGCCAGCCAGTATTTGCAAGGTCTAAGAGGGCAAGGAGCAAGTATACCAGGATAAGAAAGGAGGAACAAAAACTTCAAAAAGTATTTTGAGCAAGGTAAGAGAAAATCCAAAAATTTTCGATAAATTCACCAGGACACTGTTGTCAGTTGAAGAACTGATAATCAGACTAAGGGATTCAGTGGGAAGAATTGTAGGGAATGATGTAGGATGTTTTGGGAGCTAGATAAGAAGCTCATAAGAGTTATAAAATTGAAGATGCTATAACCCTAACACTTTTGAAATGAAAATGGGATGAACAGGCACTGAACTACAGACCAGTTTCACTGCTGTGTTTTCTTTAAGGTTCTGAAAAAGATCATTTAAAAGCAACTGGATTTCTTCTACAGGGGAAAGTATGTAAGCAAGAGACACCATGGTTTCAGGAAAAGGAGGATATGAGAAGCAAACCTCTTAGATTTCTATGAGGAAGTGAGCTCCCTCCTAGGGAAAATGGAACACTGGGTGGATTATTTGTGTTGGGACTGCAAGAAATAATTTGATACTAGAATATGGAAGCCTGATTAAGAAGCTGTATCACCAGGCAGGAATAAGGGATAATGTTCCACTAGATAGAAGATTATCTAAGCAGAAAGAAACACAGCAGGAGCCCCCTTCAAAATAGGTCGATGTCATGGGAGGAGTGCCACAGTTTTCTGTAATGGGAACATCACTCTTCTTGACATATGTAAATGACTTAACTGAAGGAGTGGAATCCTACCAGAATATGTTTGCAGATGATGCAAAGGTCATGAGGGAGGTGAAAAGCAAGGAGGATTGCATCAGCTTACAAGAGAACCATGACAGACACCTGAGATTGTTAATATATTTTTAGGTCAACCTAAGTAAATGCAAAGAATGAGGATAAGGGAGAAGAGATACTTCCCATGTATCCCCTGCTTATCATAAAAGGTGACCCAGAGGGGCAGGAACAGGGTGCTAGAAACCCTCCCCTTCTTGTATTCCAATTTGTAAAAGTTGGAACAGAAGGAGCCAAGTGAAGAGTGCTTATCCTCTTAGAAGGTTCAAGTTCGGGTGTCTGATTGTGTTTGGATACAGCTAAGAATAGAAAATAGGTAATATGTTTGAGGAAAGGAACCTGGATGTTCTATCCTTTAGTGAAACAAAGCTCAAGGGTAAGGGGGAGAATGGGTAGGGAATATATTTGGGGTAAAGTAGGTTGTGAGGGTGAGAGGTAAGGAAGGGGTAGCAGTTCTGCTGAAGGAGAAACTGTGGGATTGTGTGAAAGAGTTTAAGGAAGTGAACTCCAGACTGATGTGGGTAAAAATGAAAGTGGATTACAAGAAGTGTTTGATTATTAGTTAATTATGCACTTGGTCACAAAAAGAATGATGAAGAGTGGTGAATGTCTTTGGAGCAGCTTTGTGAGTATATATCAGCAGTTTTAATGCAAGAACTCATACATTAGTGATGGGTGATGTGAATAAGAAAGTGGTTAATGTGGCAGTTTAGGGTATGATTTGGGGGCATGGGTATTCCATAAGGAGCATAGATATGATGAACAGCTTGTGGAATTGTGTGCTGAGAAAGGAATGTTGATTGGGAGTACTTGGTTATAAAAGAGGGACACATGAAGTAGGAAAAGTGGTAAGCAGGCATTAGTGGATTGCATGCTCATTGGTAGTTGTGCTAAAGAGAGGCTCTTGGGTGTGCTGTGCTGACAGGGCCAGCTAATGGCTTGTGTGATTATTACCTGGTGGAGGTGGGGATGAAGACTTGTAGAGACTTTCAGAAACAAGGAAACGATATAGGTGAGATGATGATAAAAGTAATTGAGCATGGAAGAGAGGCTTGTATGAAGAAATACCAAGAGGTACAGTAGTTATTTTTATGCCAGTTGATACTGCATAATACATGAACAACATTTATAGATTAAAGGACAGAGGAGAACAGTATATTTTTCTTGATCTCATATGCAGCCTCTTCATAAATAAAAAGTAATATAAGACTGAAGTTCTGCTTCCATGATCTTTGATGCAAGGCATATGTGCATGGCTTTTCTGGTAGTTTGTAAGTAATGTAACCACTCAGAATTACAGATGTGGAGTAAAAAGTAAGCTGCTCTGCCCTTGCTTCATAGAAGTATGCACAGTGAGAAAAGACCTTGCAAAGTAAGTCGCTTCAATATGAATGTATTTTTAGATAGTAAAAGGGGAGAGATATGCTTGTGATTAGGGGAGAAAGAATACTTCCCATGTATTTCCTGCGTGTCGTAGAAGATAACTGAAAAAGAGGGCGGGGCTGGAAATCCTCCCCTCCGGTTTTTTACTTTTCCAAAAAAAAAAAAAAAGGAACAGAGAAGGGGGCCAAGTAAGGATATTCCCTCAAAGGCTCAATCCTCTGTTCTTAACACTATCTTGCTAATGCCAGAAATGGTGAATGTATATAAAAAAGGGGGGGAGGGGCATTTAAGGACAGGGATAAGGGAGGCCCCTTTGCCATAGCCACCCACATGGTGGGAGGTTGTGGAGGGAATGGTTGTCAGAGATATAGATAGATAGGTACTTAAGAGGGAAGTGCATTCCAGTGTTCTGCTTCAGTGCCACTCCCACTCCAGCATCTCTACTCTTGTCTCACAACTACAGATACAAGACCCATTCATGATATATTGATTAATACGTTTTCTTTTGATAACTGGAGCTTGAGGCCTGCTGCCTGAACCACAAATGTGTGGAAGAAGATAACATAGTCCAAAGAAGCAAGCAGTCTGAAGATAAATTGTTTCAGCTATTTTTTTTTCCCCCCCCCCCGCCATCTTTGATATTACATATGTTTCATCATGATAGTCCAACCTTGATTATGCATGGCTTTATTGTGAACTTTTTAGTTATCAAAATATTTTTCAAATTGATCTGTTGAATCTTGTTAGAACTTTAGTGGCCCACCATAACAGTATGACTGGATAATGATCCTCCGTGGATCAAAAGTCATCACACCTCTCCAGTTTCCATTTGCATGGTTCATATGCTTTTTATTTCCAACTAAAGACATATAGTGGAGCAAGAAGTGCAAACTTACCAGGCAGCACAAAAGGTCTTCATTAGGAGATTCCCATGCCATAGAGATACACCACCACAGCAAGGGGGAAAAAATTCTTTTGATGGTAGCACCTCAAAACCTAGACTTGTCTGCCCCGCAGATTTGAGATGTGACACTTGTAGCACAGGTTTCATTTGAGCTAGGCTGGCTTTATACCCCATCACTTATGATATAATGATAATAGTTTGGTTGTATACCCCAATATTATGTAATTCATCACTTATAGTACTGATAATATTTTTCATACGTTTGCACTCTTTCCCTTGTAGCAAAGTAGCCCTAGGAACAGATAAAGAAACATGCACCTTCTATCTGTCATGTATGATGCGCCAAAATCAGAGCCCTCTATCCACAACCAAAACCCATTGGCCATTTACTGTATGATGCTCCAATTTACTTTATCCCTTGCATTCCCCACATCCTCTTACAAGCTGAGTCCCTGATTCCTCAAAGTGTCTTTCGCTCCATCCATCTATCTCTATATCAGTCTTCCCCTCCTCCATTTTTCCTCTTTTTCTGACACTAATACCCTATTGTTGAGCCACAACTTGCTCATCCTGTCCACCTGTCTAAATCATTTCATCACACCATCATCAGCTCTCTCAAACACACTCCTCTGACACTGCTGACCACCACACCTCTCCCTTTCCCAGCAACAAAGATAGTACCAGAAGATGCCAGAATTAAGAAAAATGAGTTACAGGAAAGGTTAAAGGTCTTAACTTTGTCCACCTTGGAAGAGAGAGGAATGAGGGATGACATGATCATTACCTTTAAGTTTTTAAAACATCAATGGCACAAGAGTGAACAGTTTTTCGAAAGATTTACAAATGGATTGCTTTGCTAGATGCTAGACTTTTCATCATACGACTGGCACATCAATCCAAATATGTCAGTTTACCCCAAACTCATGTGCCTTATGGCTGCAGCCAGTGAGTCTGTTTTTGTACAGTTATTTTTGATGTGTTATTAGCAGTTTTGCCTTACTCTTAACTGTGAAAACTACTAAGATACTGTTGAATATGAAAACAATGGCTGATAACCATGAAGCATCAGTGTTGGGTGTAGTGACATTAAGAAAGTGTAAACCTTCAACTGTTTGTCATGTTTGGTGCTAGTAGTGAATGACTGAGCAAGAGCTCAGGACTCAAGACACAAGTTTGTAGAATTGTTTCTGCGTTATGAATTTCACATCTTTTTTATGTTCTGATTTTGATGACATTTATAGACATTTGACTGAATTATTCTTTTTTCTGTCAGTAATATAATGGAAATTATTTATTACCTTGACAATATAATTTCATACAGAAGCATCTATGCTTCATAAATATTTATTTAAAAGAAATTCTAGTTAAACTTTTCAGGATCATTCTGGTTAAAAGATGGTATTTCTGTCTCTGTTAGAATGCTTTTTATCAAGTGACTGAGTTTGGTAAAGTGTGTGGAAGAAGAAAGTTAAGAGTAAATGTGAATAAGAGCAAGGTTATTAGGTACAGTAGGGTTGAGGGTCAAGTCAATTGGGAGGTGAGTTTGAATGGAGAAAAACTGGAGGAAGTGAAGTGTTTTAGATATCTGGGAGTGGATCTGGCAGCGGATGGAACCATGGAAGCGGAAGTGGATCATAGGGTGGGGGAGGGGGCGAAAATTCTGGGGGCCTTGAAGAATGTGTGGAAGTCGAGAACATTATCTCGGAAAGCAAAAATGGGTATGTTTGAAGGAATAGTGGTTCCAACAATGTTGTATGGTTGCGAGGCGTGGGCTATGGATAGAGTTGTGCGCAGGAGGATGGATGTGCTGGAAATGAGATGTTTGAGGACAATGTGTGGTGTGAGGTGGTTTGATCGATTGAGTAACGTAAGGGTAAGAGAGATGTGTGGAAATAAAAAGAGCGTGGTTGAGAGAGCAGAAGAGGGTGTTTTGAAGTGGTTTGGGCACATGGAGAGAATGAGTGAGGAAAGATTGACCAAGAGGATATATGTGTCGGAGGTGGAGGGAACGAGGAGAAGAGGGAGACCAAATTGGAGGTGGAAAGATGGAGTGAAAAAGATTGTGTGATCGGGGCCTGAACATGCAGGAGGGTGAAAGGAGGGCAAGGAATAGAGTGAATTGGAGCGATGTGGTATACAGGGGTTGACGTGCTGTCAGTGGATTGAATCAAGGCATGTGAAGCGTCTGGGGTAAACCATGGAAAGCTGTGTAGGTATGTATATTTGCGTGTGTGGACGTATGTATATACATGTGTATGGGGGGGGGTTGGGCCATTTCTTTTGTCTGTTTCCTTGCGCTACCTCGCAAACGCGGGAGACAGCGACAAAGTATGATAAATAAATAAATAAATCAAGTAAGAGGTAAGCATCAAGCACTCCTCGACCCTGACCAGATGGGACATTCATCCTACCCAAGACCATGATAGAAGCACGTCCCAGTGCTTTACATTCAGTGACATCACATAATTCATATACTCCTGCTATTCAGAATGATTTCTATACTGTACCCTGCCCTTTTATGTTGTTTTCAACAACATCCGATTAATCATGCAATTTATCCCCCATGTTGATTACTGTCATTGCTCTCCATCCTTCATATTACAAACACTTGCTTGTGTTACAGTCTTCCAGTTTTTGTCACACTGAATGAGAAATACAGTATGCCAAACAGTTATGTGAATTACATGTAGATTTCAGGGAAAATCGAGGCATTTCCTGAAATTTTAGATGATTCTTGATGTAGGGTTATGTGAAGACCATTATGAAGTTTAGAGAAGAACAGTAGTCTCTCAGTACTCCATGCATGGAGTATGATGTAATTCAGGATGTTTGTCCCCCATCTATTGCTTCTCTCCTATTAGCTGTCACTAACTCTTTTAGATTTGGAAGATAAGGTTCAAAATAATTTAAGAAAGAGAGATATACTGAATGAGCTCAGTCTGAACATATCACCTTCATGCTTGAGCAGGAAACCAGAAAGACACTGTATATTGTCATGGTTGGACTATTTTTGTGAATTTCATGATCTGGTACTCGTGTTGACAAGGATTAGATGGTGTTATACCATGAATGAGAAGTAACCTTTTGCAAGACTGTATAATTGGGAGTGCAGTCTTGTCAAAGACCTCATGCCAAATGAGTATTGATTCCCAGCCACTGGAAGTAGCATAACCTTAGCATGCAGGAGCCAAACTTTAGTTAAAAGGACCTGGATAACAACCAGAATCTTTCATAGAAACTGGTCCTGGGGTAATAATGAATGAATAAGGATTAGATTGATTGTGAACACTGTCAAAGTTGTAGTTATGGCTGTTTTGAGCTGGTGAAAGGGATTTATATATGTTCAAAAAAGTAGAAAGGGTTGTGAAGGATGAAGTGAGTGACACAGACAGAGTTGTTGCAGTAGCTGTTTTGAGCTGATGAAAGTGATATACATTTATTCACAAAGGTTTGTAGGATGAAGTGACTGCTGTTGCTGTTTCATGAAATTCTTTACATAGCTGATCATGGTACCAAGCAGCCTGAGAGATTAAGACTTTGTGAGATGATGTTAATTTAAAGGCATATGAGTTTATGACATGTGAGCATAAATTTTAACCCTAATCATGGAATACATACTCATGTTCTACCTAGTGGCACAGTTTCTCAAATATTTGTGAGTGGAACTAGAATATGTTGCATGCTACTTATGATTTTCTCTAAAGCTTACTGCTGTTGATTAGCTGCCATGCATGTCTTTTTCATAGAACTTTTGTATTTTCCTACCACCACAGCTTTTCTGATATATTAATGAGAGTCAAACCTATGTTTATCACCACAGAAAAGCAAGCATTATTTGCAGGGAAGCACAGCAAGTGATTAGAATGCACAAGAGAATGCAGCATGAGGTCAAGCAGAACTTGCAGAGGCTGAAAAAGAGGGCAAATGAGAATTGGGGTAAGCGAGTATCAGCAAACTTGAGGGAGAAAAGAAAAAAAAAATTTGCAGGGAGATGAATAGTGAGAGAAATGAGATCAAATTGGAACAATGATCAAGGGGTCAAATAGGGAATTGTTAATGGCAGAAATGAGATGAAATGGAGATAAGTTGAGCATTTTGAGGAATTGTTGACTGTGTTTGATGGTAGGATGGCATAAGTGGGATGTTTTGGATGTGCAGGTATGCAAAGTGAGGGTCATGGCAAGGGGTTTGGTGAACAGAGACGAGGTGATGAAAGCCTTGTGGAATATGAATTGTGGCCGGAGTGGATGGGATCACACTTGAATTTCTGAAGAAGGGAATAACTGTGTTGTTCATTGGTTAAGATTTTTATTGTATATAATAGGGCTCATGTTTGGGTGCCATAGGATTGGCAAAATGCCTGTAGAATGCAGTTTTGTAAATAAAGGCAAGGGTGACAAAAGTGAGTGTTAAGATTACTCAGGTATAAGTTTGCTGAGTGATCCTGTTAAGTTGTATGGGAGAGTGGTGATTCAGAGGGTGGGGGCATGCACAGGACTTCAGATTTGGGAGGAACAATGTGGCATTAGGAGTGGTGGAGGATCAAAAGCCACACTCCTCTGACAAGTGTAAGTCAATTATCCCACAAACATTCTGGACATCATCCAGAATTAAACACTAAAAACACCATTTCAACATACACTAAGATCCTTCTAAGGATGGCAAAATGTAGGTATAGTGCCATGGTATAAAGACAAGGGGGATAAAGGTGAGTGTTCAAACTACAGAAGCTTAAGTTTATTGAATATACCTGGGAAGTTGTATATGATTGTATTGATTGAGAGGTTGAAGACATGTGCAAAGTATCAGATTAGGGGGAGCAATGTGATTTGTGAAGTGGTAGAGGATGTGGGGATCAGGTTTTTGGTTTAAAGAATGTGAGAAATGCTTAGAAAAACATATGGATGTGTATGTGTCATTTATGGATATGGAGAAGGCTTGTGTTAGGGTTGATGGAGATATCTCGCTTTGTGGAAGGTCTTATGAATATATTGTGTGGGAGGAAAGCAGTTAGAATTGAGGAGCTTTTATCAAGGATGGAAAGCTTTTGTACGAGTAGGAAGAGGTTCCAAGTGGAGATTGATCTGCAGCAGTGGCGTGTTATGTCACCATGGTTGCTCAGTTTGTTTATGGATGGGGTGGTGAAGGAGGTAAATGCAAGTGTCTTGGTCTGTTGGGCCTGGATGTGGATAAGGAGCTGGGGTTTCAGTGCATTACATGACAGCAAGAGAATGAGTATGAGTGGTTGTAGCCTATCTTTGTCTGTTTCCTGGTACTACTTCAATGGGGAGGGAGGGGAGAGAGAGAGATTACATGAAATTAAGTAAGAAATTTGCTGATTAAAATGTAAAGAAACACTTTCATAGTAAAGAGTGGTGGATGAATGAAAAAGTGACTTGAGGTCATGGTTAATGCAGACTATATATAAATTTGAGAGGTTGTATAACGGTAGAGAATGTTCAATATATAGGTCTCCTCGAGTGCAGAACTCCCTTATCATTCAGTACAAATAGGTATTTACACACACTGTAACTTGGGAGTCAAAGTTATCCTTAGCCTATCTCCAGAGTCCCACATTCGGAGAATGGTAAAGGGGACAAACTGTCTTCTGGTAAGTATTGGAATAGCTTTCAGGTATATGGATAAGGAAATATTTAGCAAGCCTTCATATTATAGGTAAACCCAGAACTAGAAAATGCTTTCTAAGTTTAGTCACAAAGGGCTGGTTGAGAGGACCAAGAGGAGGGCAACTAAAGATAGAATTAAGAAAACTGAGTTATAGGGAAAGGCTAAAGTCTTTGAATTTACCAATCTTGTCAGAGAGGAGTTAGGGATGAATTGATCACCCATTTAAGTTTTTAGAACAGATTAATGACATGGACAGTTAACAGATATTTGAGAGTTGTAGGGATAGAGGACCTAACCTAACCTAACCTGAAATTAATTGAGACTCTTGTTAAAAAAGATGTAAAATAAATTGCACCACCACTACCCACCCATCTGCTACCAGCTACTTCCCATTGAACTTCCTTCACAAAAATATGTCCCCTGCCCACCTGACTTGCTGGATATGTTTATTTATACATAGGAAGATGGATCTTTTTGTTGTCTTTTGGAACATTTTTTTTTTTCTTGTTCTTACCCTATTTTTTGCATTAACAAGGTAATGTACAGAACAGGCAATGGAACCAAACTCTTCCCTTGACCACTGTATTTGAACTAATTCAACCCATTGATAGCATGTCATTACCATTGTACCATATTGATTGAGTTTGTTCCATCCCATGCACATTAATGGAGCTCATTGATGTAGCAGTTAGTGTCACTGTCACACATGCACAGGCCGCTTAGGATGAATCTTAGTTGTGGCAGCTAGTCCACAGTCCACCTAGCTGTTCAACCTTCCTTAGGGGCTGATTGATGAAGCAGGTACCTGGCATATGGTCAGGCTTGTGTGTATGCATGCATACACAGGAGTGAAGATATGGTATATGTATACAAAATTAAGAGATGGGTCACATATCACATCATCCTGCACGTTCAAGTTCTGATAACTCAGAGTGTATTTCTCTCCAACCTTCTATCATGTCCTCACTCTTTCTCTTTGTTTTCCTATTTCTGATTCATATATTCTCTTTGTCAGTCTCTCCTTACACATCCTCTCTGTATGTCTAAACCATTTCAGCACATATAGTGCATGTCTCACAGTATCATTCATAATGATGATATCCCACACCCTATATGTAACTGCCAGTGCATTCTCCCTTCTTCTGCACTTTCCTGTTTAGGGCCCATCACTTGCATCCATGCATCCATACAACACTGTTGGAACTAATGTTCCAGCAAACATATCCATATTTGTCCTTCCAGGCCTCATTTATCACACACTTCTCGATGCACTTACGACATTACCCCCCATACCCTCTCTCTGGTTCATTTCAGCTTCCATAGTTCCATCCATTGCCATGTCTACTCAATTATCTGAAACACCCTACTTCCTTTATGTTCTCTCCACTCATTTACTCTCAAAACCAGTGTCATCTTCCCCTGCTAAACCTCATTGCCTTTCTTTTATTCACATGAACCCCATGCTTCCTCTTTTTACATACATGCCCAAACTCAAATTCCAGCTTCTTCAGTTTCTCTCTTTAGTCTGTCACCAGAGCCTTTTCAGTAGCAACTGACACTTCCCAGTCCCAGAGCACACTGCCACCTACTCCTCTCTCTCCAAAACCTTCATATCTTCCTCCTTCACTACCCATTATTATGGTACAACCTAAGGACTTTCTTTACAGGGGGTCCATGGCGTTCAAACCCCAGGAACCCCATCCAGGGGCTCATGCAGCTTCAAGGCTGCATTACACTCTGATGTAGGGATGAGATGGACTTCTTTAAAGCGAAATGTTTTTTTAATGAGATTGTACTCAATTTTGACTCTTCGCTCATAGTGTAACCTCATACAGGCAAGGTTTGACAGCACCTCCACCCCCAGCCTTCATCAGACTAATCAGTCATGATTATCACACACGCTTGCTGGAGACCCATCTTCACCTGTAACCATTCGCCCTCTTCTCCTCCTACTCACACACATGCCTTACTCTCTTGATGAAATCTCACTGCTTCTGGTAGCCTTCCTCCCTCACCATAAATTGTTAGCACCTTCTACAAACTATCTATATCAGCCCTGTCTTAGTCTTTTCCAGATCCATAAGTGCCACATACAATTTTTTTTTTCCCAAAGTATTTCTCCCACTGATTCTTTGAGCCACATTGGTCCTCCCCAGTCTGGTGGTTTTAATCACCACTTTCCTCTACAACTTACCAGATATACTCAAAGACTTATCCCTCCGTAATCTACCATTGTCTTTTGTTCTCATTGCCTTTATACCCTAGCGTAATACAGGAATTCTGGCAGTTCTCAGGCACCTCACTTCGAACCACACATAACAGAAAAATCCTGACTATTTAGGCAACAACATAGTCTACTCCATTCTTGAGAAATTCAGCTGCAGTGCATCCACTCCAGCCACTTCGCTGCACTTTATCTTCTCCAAAGCTTTCACCACCTCTTCTATCTGCACCACACTGGACTCTACAGAGAGGATGCTTGAAGAGAGACTGACAAAAAATTATTTTGTAAGAAGTGGAGAGCAAGGGAGAAGGAGAAACCAAGAAGGAGATAGAGGGATGGAATGGAAGATGCTTTGGTTATTGGGGTCTTAAGTGTTGTGGAGGGTAAGAGACATGGAAAGAGTAAGGCACATTTAAGCATTGTGGCATACTGAATGGAACTTGATATTACAGTAGGGCTCAACTAAGTTAAATAAAGATGATCAGAATAACCTTAGAAAGGCCTTTGGGACATGGTTGTGGATAAGGATATCTGGTTTCAGTGCATTATGCATGACAACTAGAGAGTGAATGTGAGCAAATGATCATTTGGCTATTCCTTTTCTGTTCATGGCACTAACTTGCTACACAGGAAATGGTGAACTGCTGTAGCATTGAAACAATATCTTTTTGGTATATTACTTTGTTTCTGACATTGTTATGTTAAATAATCCATTTTTTCTTGTTAGCATGATTTTAAGTTCTTAGTATTTTCCTTCATCCCATGCATAGATTGGCTTGTAATTTTCTCTTTTTTGTTTTAGGCAGTAAGATTTGAATTCTTTCACCCTTTCATGATAGTTCATATGTTCCATTCCCTTGACATTGCCTTTGAAGTGGAATTCTCTTAAATTTGTTTATTTCTGTAAATTTAGTTGATAAATTCACAATATAGTAGTATTCAATTTTGGTTCCTCTGTATGCGTTAAACAGTTTCTGTTTCCTGTAGTGGAAGTTGTTTTTATCATGCTACCCAGTATTTGGCTTGATAGTGATCTCTTCACAGAATACTCTTTGGATTCTAGTTTTCATTTATGAAAATGTAGATTTTTGTCAGTTGCTTCTCTAGAATTCTAATGCTTTCACTGTTGTGCCTTAATATGGTGTTATCAATGGTTTGCTGAACTTTCCATGACTTTATACCCAGATTTAGATTCCATCAAGATCACTCTTACCCATTTGTAGAAGTTGGAAATATAAAGTGAAGGAAGCTTTGGGAGTTATTGGGTCTTGACCTTTCGTGAAGATGAGGGACATGCATAGGATAGCATGAATTGGATTAATTTGGTAAATGGGGGTGATGTGTTGTCAGTGGGCTGAACCAAGCTATGTGAAGCAGTCAAGGGAAACGATAGATTAGTCTGTTGGCTTGATTGGATGGTAGTTGCTGTTTTTGGTACATTGTACATGACAACAAGAGAGTAGATGATTGGAAACTAAGCAGTTTTATATTTGTTCCTTAAACCCCCTTCCTGATGCAGGAGGGTGTGGGTGAGAGATGTGGATGAGATAGAATGAATTGGGTTGATGTAAATAGGGGCAGGACAGCATGCTGTCAGTGGGCTGAATCATGGCATTCAAAGTGATTTAGACAACCCTTGGGTAGTCTGTGGATGAATGGTAGGTGTTGGTTTTAGTATATTATACATGACTGCTAGAGAGTGGATAATTGGAAATGAGGCAGTCATTTGTTTGTTCCTGAAGCTACCATTCAGATGTGAGAGATGCCATTATTGGAAGATGAAGAGGATTGTTGAAATGCAGTAGTATGCTCACAAATTTGATACATATCAGATTTTAGGATTATGATCATGATTAAGAGTGGAAACGACTTTTATATATTGTAAAGTTTTCCATCAAACACAGTCTTGATAACAAGGACTAGATTGTGTTTATAGTACTAGTATAATCACTGAAGTACTGTATGAGTAAGATTATCCATGAGTGAATTAATTACTTTATGGTAGCCATTTGTTTTTATTGAATTTTTTTTTCACAAGTCAACTTTGTAAATCACTAAAAGGCCTCCCCAAAATTATTCCCAACTCCAGTACTCTTGCATACCTATTGATGACTCATCCTCTGGAGACATCTTGTCACCACAGGTGTCTCTTTGTGTTTATGGGTGATAAATGTTGCTTAAAATGTCTTGAATCTGGTGTTTAATTAATGCAATATACCTTAAAGGAACTGGAAAACCTTCATATCCATATTCTTGGGTGTCTAATGAGGTACAGGATGACAGTTGTGTATCTTTGTGCCATGTTTCTTTCCGTGTATGTTTTCATGATGTGTTATATGGTCATCAACTAAACAGTTGGAAATGAACTTATAAAGAGAGAATTTAAAAGCAATTCACAAGCAAAATGAAGCGGTTGGAATGTAATGGATTGCCATGAAAGGCTGCAAGAACTGCAACTGGTATAAAGCCAAGAAAGAAGATGAGAAAGATACATGATAATCTAGGCATAGTGACAAATTGAAGATGTAAAAGGAAATGTGTTAAACCTGAAAGCCTACCTGCTGGGAAGATAGGGTTTTTAAGTCTTCTAGAATACCATGGAATGTACCAAAAGTGAACCAGACAGAAGTATATGACAGCACAGCTAGGAAGCCAGAATGATTATTCTGTGTACTGCCAGGAGAAATAAGAAAATGCTTGGAATGACTTCAGAAAAACTTTGAAAGAATACCTAAAATATGACAAATCAGTCCCAGATGAACCAGTAACTGATGATTAAATAATGCAAGTGGCAATTGAGAAGAACAGTCGTAAACACTGAGCGAGATGGTGAGTGCTTTATGCCAGCCCTGCCATTTTAGTTAAATCTTGTCAGGCACACACACACACACACACACACACACACACACACACACACACACACACACACAATCGATTGTCTCCAGAAAGCTGCCCTTTAGTTAGTCTAGGCTTGGGTGGTATCCCTGTATGTGTGTGTGTGTGTGGTTATGTACTTGGTGTGTGCCACAGTATGTATAGTACCCTTTGTAGAATATATCTCAATGCTTGTTTAATTTAGTTTGTACCCCTGTAACCAGCTATTTAGTGATGCGTTGTGGTCTTGTAAGTTGATCTCATTCCCTTCCACTTTTTACGTAAGGATTGTCATGGTTGGGTTTTCTCTTTAAAATTCAGAAGTCCTGTTCAAAAATGACTAAACTTTTTTGCTGAATTAACTGCTTTTTACATTAGCCATAGTTATGGCATTTTCTTCTATGAAATTTCAGATGTACATTAACCTCTCCAGGGTTGATTTATACAATTTGTCCATTGAGAACTCACATTATTTTATATGCAAGAGTATATTACAGTATATTGCAAAATGAAGAAGAGTACTAACAGTGATTTAGGAATTTTCTGCAATACCAGTTATGATTTTGACATATTGGCAACTTATTGTTGGCAACTTGTGGAGACGTAGGGTTGTAATACTGGAAATATTTATTGCTTGGTAGCACAGCCTAAATTTATATGTTACTGTGAAGAATATATCATTATAAGCTCTTATAAACTCACTGCTCATCCATACACTTTGAAGCAGAGATATTTAGTGACCATCTCCTTGCGGGTGTTCAGTATGACCTGGTTGCCCCTTGAAGTATTTGATATCGGAAATCAAGGGGAATGGTTATTATTAGGAATAAAACGTCTTTTGTTGTAAGTGAGAGAGCATTGTTAGGGACTGTTGCTAAGCAGCTGTGACTCATCTTTGCCTTCTCAAGGGACTGTGGTACATGATAAATCCAAGACGGTATTTCTACAATGATAAGTGGGAACCTAGGCTTGTAATAAAAGCAAAAGAAGGTAAATTTCAGGAGAGTGGTCTTTCTAGCACATTTCACAGGTGCTTGAGGTCCCACTGCAGTACTTACTCATCAGATGCACTACGATAATGCAGTTGTACAATTTCAGAGTATAAAGGTTTTCTATGAAGTATATACAGTGTTCATAATTGCCTTGAGGGGGTAAAAGAATCAGAGTTGTGGGTGGCTGACAGTAGTGTTTCATATGTTTTGTACACATTTTGAAGATCTCCGCACACAAATGGATACCGAGCACAGAACTCACTTTTGTGTGTCCTGATAAGGTAATTGTCATCCACATTTTTGTACTGGCTTGACTGCCCGTCTTTGCCATCCTGCTTAGAGGGAAATGCGACTCTCTTAAAGTATGTGCACTTTCTTCCTTAACCTGACACTAAGGACTAAATTCTGCATTTACACTTAAAGGTTTTGCTGCTTAGGCATGCGTAGATGAATCATCTTGTGCTTGCACTTATCTCTGATTTTTAGTTTTGCTTCTGTAACAGGATTGAAAAATATGTATAACAAAAAATATTGTAGTTTCTGTATTTCTTTTAACTTTTTTAGAATAGTATTCTACAGCAAACATCCTAATTTTGAATTTGTTTTCATGGTTGCTGCAGGTTGTGAGTTCTACCAATGGAGAGCTTGGTCCAGATGACCACTTAGCTGGCCATTCCAATACACCTATCAATGCCCATCGAGAAGGAGATACTTCAGATGAAACCAAGTAAGACCAATAAGGCCTTTTGCTTCCTTATCATGAATATTATTACTCAAGAGACAGCATTCCTTTTTTTATTCAGCGAATATTTTCTCGTTCTCTTTTCATATTTTAGTAGGAAACCCTACTCACTCCTTGGCTGTGAGGTGAAATGATAGATAACCTCAGATCATTATTCTCATTTGTGGACTAATTATATTAACAGATTCTCCAGAATAGGAATGAACCATTTGAAAATCCATCCTTCCTGTTTCTAGCTTCTTTTGCTTGTATTTCCTCTTCTACAAGTGTTGCTCAGCACCAAGAAACATTTTACACCCCATTTATAGACTTGTCCAGGTCTACTATATTTACCTGCAGCATTATGCAATCTGATTCAGGACCATAATCTGGAATCTCTAAATAATGGTAGTGTGAAATCAAATCATCTCAATGGCTGCTAATTTTGATAAGTCATCTGCTTGGATAACTATTCGGAAAAGTAGATTTACCTTGATTGTAGGATGCTGTGAACAGAATACAGATGCAATAGAGTATATGCACGTACCTCAGTGAATGGGTCAACAACAGCACAGGAGTTATTAACAATATGAATTATAAGTTATTGGTTCTCAAGATCATCTTGTAACCTCCATAACAGGATTGCTGATCTTGTGCGCTATGCACTTGTATGTATTTTTCTTATTTTCCTCCTCACACTCTCTCAACCTCCCTTTAGTATTTGAAGTCTCTATGAATATTAATATGGATAGAGACTTTCCCCTTGCATCTAATCTCCTGGCATTTTCAAGAATCTTAAAGGAACTATCTGATTGCTACAAGTGAGAGAGAGGGCTAAGTTTGTTGGCTTTTGTACTTTTTCCCAGAAATTAGCTCTTCCCCACCTGACCTTTACATACATTGATATGGTTAGTTTCTGTGGACCCAGCTATCTGAAAGCGAGGGTGTGGCTGTTCTTACTCAACGTATGGGAAAAGCATATGTTATCTTCCCTTGTGTATTGTTTAAGCACGTGTCTAGAATATTGTTCATAGGTAATTTGAATGTTTCTTTTAAATTCAAGCCTCAAATTGTAAAAGGAGAATTTGATTTCAAATATTACAAGGTTTCTGCATATTTGATATCACTTTAAGGGATGGAAAAGATGAAATACATAATAGAATACTTTTAATATATGTTTATAAATGATTGATGCAAAACTTTAGACTTTGATTTATTTTTGCAGATGTTGTTGCTTCTTCAAAAGAAAGAAGAAGAAGGCTGGACGTGGCAAGTGACTGGCAGTGGTGCAGTGTTCACCGGAGAGAGAGGCCATTGCGGTGCTGCTGCCGGCATCACAGTCGCAGTCCAATGAGAGTATTCTCAACCCTCAGGCACCGCCACCAATAGGGGGGCACCCAACCAACCCCCACAAGCATTAATCACTTCACCATTACCTCATCACCACCGGAAGCACTGCATCTCCAGCTGAATCTAGTACTCACCTCTCAGATGTGGAATCCAGCCTCGTGCTTGCATCTTTATGTTGTGTGAAAATCCATTGTGATCCCATCTGGCACATTTATGTACTGTTATGCCTGTGCTGAGATGAGCCTTTTATATGATTTTACCATGGGTAATTGAAAAGGTATAAAACTTGGCCAGAGGCCTGTGCTTTTATATTTTGCTGTGCACATCTTTGAAGTGCTGGATGGTTTGCCAAAGCCATAATTTCGGACAACCTCTTTTGCATATGTGTGGCAGGGATTTACAGAGAAATTATTTTAATCACCTTGATCATAATAGACAAAGAGCTTAATGTAGAAAGGAGAATGTGCAATAAAAATATACTCTCTTCTAAACTTCACTAGAAGGTAATAGCTGCTAGAAAAAATTTATATATCCTCACTGACAAAGAGGAGCATTTTTTGTGGCCAGATTAGACTGGAAGAAGGCTGAGGTGGTGGTGGTGGTAAGGGCAATTTGGAGTTTACTCCAATGAACTGCTTAGTATGAGTGGATTGAAGCCCCCCTATTCCCTGGGACCTTTTTAAGGCCTAGCCTGTAATTGTGATGAGAGCAGTCATTTCATGCTTTTATGTGCTCTGTAAGTTTCATTTTCCCTATTTATGATAAAGATAAGGAGGCTCATTGAAGTGTCACATAAAGCTCAAAATGACTGATTGAGTCACATTTGTTCTGTGATGATTACTTAACAAGTAAGACGAGTTCAGCTGCTCGTTCACTCCATCAACCAAAAAGTGAATGGACTATTGTGCTTCGATAAAACATTCTTTATTCGCCAAATGACCAGTTCATTTTTCCTCTGTGTATTTAGTCGCCTTTGGGAGGTACTGATGTTTACATACTCTGGGACGACACTAGTTTAGAAGTAGTTTGGTGGAAGCAAGTCCTGACCAGTGCAAAAGGGGCATGTTTTTGTTCCTGTGTTGGTACCAAACTGGAATCCAGTGGCATAGCTATTTAATTTTAATATTGTTTTCTTAGATACCATAATATGGAAGATTTATTTGCTTGATGGCCAAAAGCAGAGATGATTCTCAATGGTGATAGAAGATGACGTAGAAGCATAAAAGTTAAAGCAGAGGAGAAATTTATAGTTTCAAGGTAAAGAAAAAAAAGTGTGTTAAGAGCTTTGACACATGAAATAAGACAGGAGAATTTTAACTAAAGGAAATTCCCAAGTGCCAAATAGGCAAGCAAGAGAAATGGTTGAATCACAGGTGACACATATTCCTTTATAGAGGGATTAGTATATCAGGTGCCCTGTTATACCTGGGATGGCATCATGCTTACCATGTACTGATATCACCCATTCTGTCATGATTGGCAAGTGTTTTGAGAAGTATACAAATATTTATGATGGTGATTATGAACCTAAACTCTCTCTCTCTCTCTTGCCCATACTCCTAAAGAAGGAAAAAGAACGGAAAGGAGAAATGAATTTTTGTTTGAAAACTATGCATTAGTTGGTGGGTAGGCAAAAGATTTGGTGAACAGTTAAATGCTGACTGAAGGTAAACCTCTGACAAGCATGATACCAGTAATCATGCTCATCTTCCTGTCATGCATTTTTTGGGTCTAGAGGTTTAGCACAGCTCAAGAGAAAGCATCACCCTCAAAACTTTATGGGTTTTTTGGAAGTGATTGGTAACCTGTACTGGCATGAAAGTTGTACAAGAATGGTAAGTGAAAATGGAACCTCGAAGGCAAGTATGGAATGACACTTGTCTTTCACATTCTTTGCAAAACATTCATCGCCAAACTTTTGCTACATCATGATCTCGTCCCCCCAGGGCTTTTGTTAGGAGGGACTTGTTGCTGGGTGGTCTTCATAGCAAAGTCCAAAGTACCTTTCTAAAATATATCAATTTCATTTGGAAGGACAGAAACTTCCAATAATATTTTTATCATGCCTGTAGTTATTCATCAGAACATGATGTAATATGCCTCATATAGTACTTCAAAAAGAATTGTCTCTTGATTCTCCTTATATCTTTACTATGAAGATTTTTATTATTATTGGTATTATTTATTTATTATTTTGATTTTTATTATTAATGTTTTTATTATTGTTATCATCATCATTGTCATCATCATCATCATGAATTATTATTATTGATTATTGTTATTATCATTATTATTATTATTATTGTTATTATTAGTATTATTATCATTAGTTTTTTTCATATCACAAATCCCATCACATAGTCTTAAGACTATTTTTGCTCATCCCTTCACTTTTTCTTCAAAAGAAACTGAAGTCCTCTCATTTTTCTTCTTTATCTCTTACAGTGATTCCTTAAATTGTTTTGTAGTCACAACTGATATTTCCTTGGGGTTCTCCTCGTCATTTTTTCCTTGTGGTCACTTCAGCTAATTGGACTTGCCTACAGATGGTCGTATTTTTGCTCACATTTTAAGGTTATGAGGAAACAGTCTTCTATATTAAGCTTTATAGAAACAATGTATGGGGAACCAGCAGTCAGGGAGGAATAGCATATAAATATGATTGCATCCAGTTTCATGCTGAAGCCATTTTATTCTGTCCAGTTTTGTAGGTGAACAGTTTGAAGTCTGGTTGATGAGCTCTTAGACATAGTGACCTGGTCCACAGACAAGTAAGTACAAGGCAAACAATAAGCAAAGTTTAGGAATTATACTTCCTTCCTTCACACTGGTGTTGATGCAGTCTGCTGCACATGTGATGACTTGTATATACTTTGAAGCTGTGAACTTTAATTATTGTTGGTGGAAAAAAAAGAGCACCTGGTACAGCCTCTTTGAATATTAATTATTGCTGACGACAGAGGTTCGCAGTGTGTTGAAGACTGCTAATAGTGACACAGCAAGTTTAGTCCTTGCTACAGTATGGCATTCTTTGCTTTCCTTCTTTTTCTCTTTATCAGCAATACAGAATTGCTGTTACCTTGGCACCGGCAGTAGCACCATCACCAGTGTAATCACCACCACCCATTTTGTATTTTCATCAGCAGTAATATACCTGAAGAAGTACTGGTTTTAATTTTTTACACTTTCATAATGTACAGGGAGGTATTAAACTAGCCCACTGTTTTAGGTTTTGGTATTGCTGATGCTATGACATACCATTTTGTAGGAAGCCAGGCTGATGTGATCATTCTTCTACCGTCACCATAGTTCTTGGCCTTCAGTGTCATGTATATATGTGATTATTGATGAGTATATGATTGCTTCTCATTGGAGGTCAGTGATCATTAATGAGTGCATGTGTAAGAATGGAGACGGTAGTGTCAACTGTGATTTTCTCACTAGGAATTACTGAATGCTAATTATGAAATATATTGAGTATGCCCAGTCACAAGAGACTCCTGTCACCCATTTTTGGGAAGTCAACAAGTAGTAAAGTTTTTGTATAATTTCGGATATGGATGTAACCTATGACGGTCCATTGAAGATAGCCATAGTGTTCCCAACTTTGTATAAAGTTGTCCTGTGGTTTGTAAGGGTGAAAGAAGTCATGTTTGCCTCTATGGAACATATTGCTTCAATGTGCTGTTTAATGATAAAAATTCAGCATTTGTATCCGTATAATCCATATAACTGGAAGAATATAATAATAATGTTGTTAAGATTATTGTTTTCTTTTACCTATGTGGTAAAAGGTAGAATGATGCCTGGATGATTTTGTGTTAATAGTTATATTGTTACCAGAACTGAATTAAAAATGCACATTTTTTTTTATGTATGAAAGGGACGGCGGGGCTAGGTTAGATCAGATTTTTGTTCTTTTATGGTCTGAAAGGCAAAAGAGTTGGGAAGATTCAAAGCAAAGGAGTGCAAATAGCATTTTTTATATTTTTTTTATAGAGATTATTGTTTAGGTTAGATTTAGAAAGGAAGGAAGTATACTGCATATGTATTTGTACTAAGTTTGATTATATGATTAAGGAAATTAAGAAAAGCAATTGATAATGGGAACATTTTCATGGCAGTTGTAATTGTACGTTTTATGCCTTTTTTTTATTCCCGACATTTAGAAGGTTTTACTGATAAGTAACGTCATGCTTATGATGATACTGAAAAAAAATAACTACACCTGTTTCACATGCATCAAACTTGAATTTACTTTTTTTATCATTTCAAGCATATGTGTAAGCATTCTCAAAGAACTCAAATGATTTGCAAGTTAAATTCCAAGAAGATAGTGCCATAATTACTTGTATTAACATCAGTGGTGTGGTGATGGCTGAAACTGCTGGTGCAAGGTTAAATCCCTGCATTTATATCAGTGATAGCCTGGGTGAAGCGAATGGCCAGGCTGGTTTGATAGTGGTTTTTCACTGTGGTATGCACTAGAATCTCTGTCCTGTCGTGTCTGTATATATTTATACACGCAAATACTCAGGCACACAAACACATGTACACACACACACACACACACACACACACACACACACACACACACACGTTTGATCATCAGTCCACTCCAAAAGAAGCACAGAGAGCTAATGGAGAAGGTCCAGAGGTGGACAACAAAGAGAGTATGTGATTTGGGAGAGCTGAGCTACAGGAAAAGGCAATAAGGGGGAGCTAAGCTACTGGGAAAGGCTGTAAGTCTAAGATTGACCTACCTTGAATGAGAGAAGAGTGACCTGATCACAACCTTTAGGTTTTTAAAACAGGTTGTTTATGTAGACATTGAACAGCTTTCTGCAATTTGTAGGATTAAAACAACCAGATGACATAAAGTTGAGCAGGAACCTTCAGAAAGATGTGACAAAGTACTTCTACGATATAAGAGTTTTAGATGAATTAATGAAATGACTGAATGCAGTTTATGCCGACAACATATAAAAAGTTAGAAATTGATTACACACAAACACATATACACATCAAAAGCCATATACAACCTGTGATATACAAATAAGGGAGGTGTATGTAGAATGTTAGGGGGCCCTGTGTAATGTACACAGTGAATATTTAGTTTAAGTGTTTAAACTGTGAGTTTTGTATGGCTTAGGAGTGGAAGCTTCTCAGGAGCTTGTCAGCCTTATTGAATCAATTTCTTGTCCTTTTATTTTTAAGGAAACCCAACTTTGAAGAGAATGGGGAAGTGAACAATTGTAGCCATATTAATGTATAAAAATGCAGCCCTCACTAGACAAAAGGAAATAAAGTTTATAGTGTAACCTAAAAGGCAACAGCCATTACAAGTTTAAGATCTTAATTCTCCTCATGATCGAGGTTCTTTTGTCCTAGTAAGCTTCATTTCTGTTTTTAATTTTACCTAAGGGGATCAGTTTTAAGACATAATATTGCTGGAGTCAAGAAAGTCTTGTATGGACTTGTATAAAGGAATGCACCAAGACCAGATCTGGAAAGAAGGGATTAGGGATGGAAGAGGAATCACCAGAGAACAGGAAATTTCTATGAATCAAGACCAACTACAGCAGGAAGTAAACGAACTAAGGGATCATTTTAAGGATCATAAAGGATGTCATGAGAGGAATGTAGGAATATGAGAAATAGTTTTGAGTATGAAAAAAAATTTACTCCAGTGGAGGGAATTCAGGAGGTACATAATCAGAGAAAAGCAGGTGAAGTCATTAAAAAGCACAGGTCTGATGGCACTTTTCCAGGTGTACTAGAGGTTTTTCAATTAAGGGAAATGACATCTGTTGATGTTGAAAATTATAGGCTGGGAGTTGCAGAATGAGTAGTGAGCATGAAGGTGCAGAAGGAGCAATATTGGCAGCTGTTCAGAGAAAAGGACAAAGATGTGCAAACAGTCTTTTATCAGTAGTGGGGAGGGAGGTTTAGAAGGAGCAATTTTGGCAGCTGATCAACTGACATAGAGTGTAAAGACTGATGGAGAGGAACATACCTGGTATGTGAATAGAGGTACATAGAAAATTAAGTGGAGCTATTAAAGGAATAATATGCACAGTTAGGAAGCAATCAAGGAAGTGCATAGGGTAGTTAATGGAAGTTTTAGAAATATTCAGAGCATACAGCTAAAAGAGAGAATATAGAGCAAGTTGGCTCACAAAGGTTGACCATTCATTGCAGAAAGATTTAGCTGAAAAGTTGGCACCCAAATTAGAAAGATGAGTAAAGGAACTACTGATTATTTTTGGTATGGTGTAAGATCATACACCAGATAAGAGGAAAAGATTGCTGGAAGCTATGGCATTGCCAGATGCAATTTTGCCAATAAAAGAAAGGAAAAGAATGGACGATTATGATTAAGATGTAAGGAGTAGACCTTTCATGCTTATGCTTGAGTCTGTCATTTCACCAGAAAATACTTATGAAAGCTGAGAAACTTAGATAAGCTGGAACTTAGTGGAGTATTCATCAAATAAGATAAAAGAAAGGAAGAAAAGCAAAAAGAACTGGCAGAAGACAAAAACTTTGAAACACCAACACTGTAGACAGGGTTAGTGTTTTTAGTAGGTGAAATGTTGGACTGTAAGGAATGTAATCAAATGTTGATGGATAATTGCTTAATGGTAAAGAGCTGGAATTAAGGATTGTGCAAGGGAGAATGACCCTAATATTGCTGGAGTCATGCCCAGTGTTGTACTGATAATGAGGGTAAAAGATGGCAAAGGACAGGTAGGATTAACCTGCTTGCTGAAGTATAGCTCAAGTTTCAAGAAGCAGGAGAGGAAGGCCCTTTCAGTTAAGACATTGTGGGAAAAGTAGCAGGAGGGAAGAAATGCTTAGTGGTAGTATTATTATTAGAACAAATGATATTGTAATGCTCAAGTTTGATTGTATGATAAGTAAGGACATTAAAAGACCAGAGATTAGAGTACTCTAGGTAAAGGATGGGATAAAAAGAGATTTGATGGAAGTGGTAAATGATAAGATTAAAAGTGCAAAAGTGAGAGTGGTAAATAATGGGATAAAAAGAGCAGTGGAAGATACTACAGCTCGAATGCCATTGATGTGGAATGGGGAAGAGGTAATAGCAATCGTGAAGATATCTAGAAAAGATAGTAACAGTGCTAAAAGGTCTTCACCCACATGAGACTTATGGTCCTCATGAAAGTTCACCATATGTACTGAAGATGTGTGAAGGTATGCCAGATAAACCACTTGACGTACAGTTCCAGATGTCACTCATAGGCAAAAAGCCAAAGGGATTGGAAAAGGGTAAACATTATACCTGTCTATTAGAAAGGGACGGGGATAGGTGCTGAACTACGGATTCATCTCATTAACAAGTATGGTGTGTAAGGTTCTGAGAAAAATTATCAGAAAACAAGCAGTTAACATTCTACAAAGGAACTACCTCAGAGAGAGAGCACAGTTTTAGTAAAAGGTCACTTGTAACCAACTTCTTAAGGATCTATAAGAGTGAGCTCAGTCCTAAACAAAAGGGAAGACTGGGTGAATTTTTGTATCTGGACTGCCAGAAAGCATTTGAGACTGTACTGCAAGGAAGGCTGCTTAAGAAGGTGGATTATCAGGCAGGAATACAGGGAAGACTTATTTCTTCGATAGATTCTTTCAGTGGGAAGGAACAGAGGATGCATGTTAGAAGAGCTTTCCCCAGTTGTGTTGATGTGACTGGTAGAGTGCCACAGTGTTCTGTTCTGGGGCTATTACTCTTCTTGGCCTATATAAATTGCTTGCCTTAAGGAGTGAACTCTTACCTGCATGTTTTTTGATGATGCAGTGGTTTGGAGGGAAATGAAAAGCAGGGAGAGACTTAAACAGACTCCAAAGTTGGTGTGATACTTGTCATACATAAATACATATACATATGTTACAAGAGGTCACAGTGGTGCATGTGATCTAGTATATGCAAAAAACACAGGAAAATGGAACGTAGGTTCCCAAGTGCACTTTCGCGTAATGATCGTATCATGAAGTGGAGATACAAGAACGAGATAGAAGATGTAGAACACTCAGTTGATATACAAGGAAGAGATGTAGCTAATACACCATTAGTAAACAAGCATTACCAACCCAAACACCACATCTGGTAACACTTGTTCAAAGTCACACTCTACTTTTATCTGCCTCTCTTCAGTGCAAACTTATTAACCTTACTTTGATTCACATTTACTCTAAGTTTTCTCCTTTCATACACTTCCCCAAATGTGGACACAAGCTTATGTAGCTTTTCAATTGAGTGTGCCATCAGTGATGTGTTATCAGCAAATAAAAACTGACTTGCCTCTCTGGTCCCCAAACCCCCAGTAGACTGCTTACCTGCAAAGCCAGTCTCATTTCCCTCCAAAATATTTGAACTCTCTTCACCAACTGACTTGAGTTTCCTCCTGCGTGACCTCTTTACATCCCTTGCAAACCACAAGTCCTCGTATGCAGATGACCTTACAGTTACATAACCACCCTATCACTATACAGGCAGCAAAAAAATGTGAAACTATGTTACACTTAGAATATTGGCTCACTCAAAACAAAATATCAGTATCCCCCACAGATTTCTCTGTAGTTTTTTATTATACAACTTATTATCACACTGGACAAGAGAATAAGTGTGAACAATCTTTGATAATGTGTGGATCAAATGAGCAAGAGAAAACTTGTGAACAGTACTATGATATATGGATTTAATTATTTTTATATTTATGAGAGCACAGATCGTAATGAAGAACAGATAAACATGATAGATAAAAGAATGAGAATAAATAAGGTATGAGTGGAAGCTGTGGATGAAAGTCTTCTGATAGGTGTTTGGATACAACATTCATAGTTTGGTGCAAAATATTTACATTGCTAAAGATGAACATTCATTGGTAAATTGTCAGGTTAGAGAGCGTGTGCATTGATATTTTTTATTATATTTTAAGATTTTCAAACGAGATATAAAACACAGATTAGTGTGATAAGTGAATACATGTTAAATGTCGATACTGTAATTGAAATTTCGGTAGTTTCCCACTAGCATAAATTGAAAGATTTTTCAAATAAGTGTCTGTGATCTGTTAACCTTTAGACTTTGACTTGCTGATGGAATGGTTCCCTTAACAGGATGATGCATTCCAGTAGAGTAGCAAAGACTTGTAGTAATGTTTTAAGCACTTAGCTGATGTATGATTCCATTCTCTTATCTATTGATGTCAGTTGTGACCTAACAACACAGTTAGAAAAGATGTCCCACATCACAGTCACCCATGAATTATCAGAGGGTAATTTCATTGTGGGGACAGGAAGCTAGAATTATACAGCAAATATCATAATCAATAGAAAACAATTTCTCTTTTGTCAGGGTTTATACTTTGGTGATTATAAGGTTATTTTTACAGTAGTTCCTATAAGACTGTGCTTAAATGATTAAATATATAAATGGTGCATTTAATATATACTTAAAGAATATGTAAATGATAAGTGTGGGATGTGTAAGATCACAGATAGAAAAGAAAATCATGAAATGTGTTATGTGTTTAGGTGTATGTAGTAAGAAATCACATGAGGAGAAAGCCCATAATCATTGATACTTACATATGTAAGGAACATCTATGCCACCAGCCATGGCCCTACCCCATCAACTTTGCACCTCCCCTCACCCTTGTAGAGGAAAGAATATTTCTATATTTTGTTTAGTAACATGTGTTACAGAGCTCTTCTGTATTGGATTTGTTTTAATAGATTTTTTTAATTTTTGCAAATTGAGTTAACTTTATTTCATTTGTACATACCTACTTTTGATACCTATGACAAAATTTTGCCATGGTGGTAGGGCTAGAACATTATGCACATCACTTGACTTGTATGTTGACGAACAACATTTCTCTCAACCACCTCGCCTCATCCCCTCACTCGTCTTGCACTCTTAAGGTCAAGAGTTTTTTTTCTTTTTAGAACATATTGTTGTCAATAGGTTGGTCAAGGAGATATATATTGGTATAGCTGAAGATAATAGGAAAATATGAAGGAAGACTGCAATAGAAATGAAGAGATGTAGTGCTAGAATTGATAAAGGTTAGAGATACTTCAAATGAAGATGCCAGAAGAGTTTGTGATCAGGTGCAATTTAACTGTTTGTGGTCTTACGTGGGGAAATAAACGTAAAAAGTATCAATAAAAAGTACTTATGTTGATATGGATGTTCATCGTTCATTTTAACTGTGGTTTAAGGATGTGTAAGAGTGAACGTGGAGGCTGTTTGTGCATGATTCTCCTCATCCACATTAGAATGGAATTAATGGTAGCATAGAATTTTCATTCTGTGGTCTCAGTTATTCCTTATGATTAGGAACAAATGGATTAGCTGGTCCTAGATTAGCACTGTGATTATGTACTGGATGTAATGATTTTGAAGGGTTTGAAGCTCTTAGGCATCAAGCATAGATTCTCTTGACTTCATAAGCTGCATACTATGAATTTAATTGGATTCTGACTAGTTTCAGGGTATTCTTGTTGCCTGTATCCAAAAATTACTGAATCTTTGGATGCATCATAAACCAGTGAACAATTCTTATTCTTATTTATTTTTGTTTCTAGTTTCAGTTGAATGGGGTGACTGGTCATTTAGGTGGACAGAAAGTTATTTCTCTGGTTGTTTGTCACATTTGTAGCCACAAATAGACAACCAATTGTACAGAAGTAGACTAAAAGACTCAGTGATCCATAGCTAATGTCTTATTCATATTCATTCACTTTCTATATTTAGTTAATGATTTTCATTTTGTATTTTTGTACATTTTTACTGATTCGTATGGAGCTTTGTGCATTCCTGTTCGTAAACATGGACTGACATTGGAATAATTTGTAGATGGGATTAATTTCATAATGGCCTTAACTTTTTCCAAACTAGAAAGCCTCGTTATCAGTACTGTTTAGATGCTGAATGACCAAGTGAAACTACTTTCAATTGATGCCACCTATGGACTTACAATGCCTTAACAGCAGTTTTTTTTTTCTCTCCAGAAGTACCTCTGGCCTTCAGTTTTTTCTCCCACTTACATTTACTTACACTACCATAAATATCATAAATCCTCACCAGCTTTTCATTGGTTATGTTTGAATATCCCTGCAGTATCATGAGCTTATCAGAAAATCTCACTCCTTATAGTTTGTTTCTCCTATATACTGTATTCACACGTCTATTTGTCTCTGTGATTATTGAATTTTTGTATAATATGACTTTTCAAGATTCCTAATGCCACTTGGTTTATTACTTGGTACCTGCATTAAACTTACCAATGACAACTCAACAGTGTTCATTTATAGGTTTATCATACCCTATACCTTTGAAAGTTTTATTGTGGCCATCCTTAAGTATTTCAAGAATCATTTTCATTTCCTTTACCATTTTATGGTCATTGGGTAAGTAATAATTTTTCTATGGAGCCAGAATGCATTTCCTCTGCGCTGTCTTTCTTGCACCAATTTTTTGATTAATTCACAGGTCATCTGACCTTTAAACTCTTTCATAACACGTGATCATCCTTATCAGTAAACTGTCCTACTACCCACATCTCATATTATTATTTACATAACATGACTCAAAAATCCTGTCTTACACTGCAAGCTTCATCATAACATCCATGATTAACACATCTTCATAATTCTTCCAGACCTTCATTTTTTTAAGTTTTTACCTCCTCCCTCAATTTTTTAATCACCTTTTTTCCAACCTAATATTTGCTTTTATTGAATGATATCCAACTTTTTTTCCCATTTTCTGTCATCATTAACACCATTCCTAAGTTTGTGGGGTGAATCAGGTACATAAATCCTGTGGCATCACTTAAGACACTACTCAACTCATGCCTATTGTGCAGTAGTGGAATGAGCATTTGTGCACTTACAAAAGTGCCTCTTTCTGTTTCACTTTGCAAGTTAAGTTTATTCATAAAGTGTGACCAGTTTCCCATGATCATGCCTCTGCAATACACAGAATGCTAATATTGCATTTGATCCCGTATCATTCCCTTGCCATCTTCATCTTGATTATTCATACCTTAATCAGTTCTCTGACCATATTGTATTAACCTATTCAGCAGTCTACCTCTCCTTTGTATACCTTTGATTGTATTTGTGCATATATTTCTTGGCCAGCTTGTTAGCTGCTTTGCTATTCTGTGAAAGACTTTCATACTTTCATCCGTGAGATTATTTAATAATATTTTCACACTATATGCTCTTGGATCGCCATTCCTCTCTATCTTTCCTCCTAATTTCATCAGTACTCTGTACTTACCTATCCTTGCTGCTCTTATAATTTCACATATCCTGTTCTACATAAACCATAAGACATGTTACAGTGATGTTCCCAACAATCAATTGAACTGATTTAGCTCTAAAATAAGTGAACTTGTACTTGCAGTTCAGCATCATACAGACTGTTACACTGGCCTCATATCCCTCTCAAAAATTAATTTTATTCATGTTCAGTTTCCTCTTATAACCATCTTCAACGCTCCCCCCCTCCCAACCCCTTGTTTTATCCAGCTCTTCATCTGATTAACTAATAATGATATAGCAGCAGTTGCATTCCACTAATATGGGACCTTGCATTCCTGTGTCTCCATAACTCCAAAATTTTAATGTCATAAGTGATTATTCCCAGTGCAAAAGAATGGTAATGATAACTGTGATGATCTGAAAATACTTAGAGAATATATGTATCTTATACATAGGTAAAGAAAAACAAAAACATTTAAGATATTGCTGTTGTAGGGCCTTGAATAATACTTATTGAGATCACGAGTGGCATTAGTTGGGGTGATATATATATATATATATATATATATATATATATATATATATATATATATATATATATATATTGCAAGAGCACGTATATAACAGGTTTTAAAATTTGACACTCGGTATTTCATGTCATATCGTCAGTACTTGTCATTCTTATTCTATGACTGGTTGAGTTTGGTGCATGACCAGATAAAATCTTTATCATTTATTTGTTAATGACAGCTTAAACACCTTGGGAGGGGAAGGGTATTAGGTAACAACAGGCGACAAAATAGGTAATGGTCTCGTTATTGCTCTTTTATTAGAGTCACCTATTTAGACATTATTAACACTGATTAGAAATCATTACTCAGAAAATAGCCCATTTTCGTAAAAAAAAGACATATGACAACATATTTGTGTACCAACAAATTAAAAAGAAAATCTGTCCTGGTATTGCTATGGGGTGTGCATCCTCCCACCTCTATTTTCGCTCTTGACTTTGCCTAAATGGAAATGTATGAAAAGCATATTTTACACTTTTCTGGTGTATTTTTTTAATATGCTATAGTGTCAGCAACACTATTATCAGAAATATAAATCAGTTTCTTGTCCGTTTTCCCCAAACCCGAAAATGTCACACACTTGCACCTTTTTGATTTCATTCCCATATTTTTCAGTTCTGGTCTAAATTAAAGATTACCACCCTGGGGTTGACTTACACCCTTTACCCTTCACCTTCTCTCCATAAAACATTCTTATACGTTGGCGTAAATGCTTGAATGTACGTATTCGTGGTAACCATCGGGAAGGCCACGTGTATCGTAATCCTTCCCGCCCAAACGCGAGGTCGGCGGCCGCTGGGAAGAAGGCGGCAACATGTCGGCCGGACGTCTGCTGTTGAGTGCTATTTTTTTACGAAATGTTCCATTTATTAACGACTACATTCATGGTCTGCTGATCCAGGGACGCCTCGTGCAGTGTTACAGGTGGAACACATGGAGGTAAGTTCACCGACTAAGGAAATATTTGAGGGGTAAACTGAAAGTTGATTTTTAGGGGTAGAATGCGATGAGTGACACAAATCATAAAAAAAAAAGGCTAAGTTTAAAGGATCTGCTGTCACAATGGCTGCTGATGAGTGGCGTAATAATGTCGCGACTTTCCATAGATCTGAAATCTCCAAATGTATTAAGGTAATGGGTCGAATTGCCTAGTAAATCATGTAATCACTGGAAGTGATTCCATGGTAATGGCGGCACGAGACTTGGAAAGGCCAAAGTAAATATATGAAGGCCATAATATATAGCAGATGATTCTGATTTAATCACTGGATTATGTTGTTTACAAAGGTCTCATTTGTTGAACATTCGGTTGCATACAATATTGAAAATATATTTAAATAATAAATTATCAAATACAAGAATTCGTTGGAGAGAGCCAGATATTTGCTCTTCTCTATCGACCATAGTCGTGTGATACAGAAATCTGACCCTTAAATATGGAAACCTTGTAACTACACACAAATTTGCATACGACTCGAAGTAAACCTTCTTACAGTGACATAAAGATGGATCTAGAGGTGACACATGATCCAGATTTACAAGATAATAACCTGAAAATAGGATCAAAATGTCTCCCAGTTGTATACAACCTCGTCCATGATGACTCCACAACCATATTAAACTGTATGAATGCAAATTGAATATTTGGGAGGTTTTAAGGGAATATTCGTTGACACAACAGTAGAATCATGGACCAGAGGAACTCATACCACCACTATTAATACAGTCCTATAAAGCAAGACTAGATCGTCTCTGGGTAAGGCCCAGTCCTCTGTTCTTAACGCTACCTCGCTAATGCGGGAAATGGCGAATATGAAAAAGAATTATATATATATATATATATATATATATATATATATATATATATATATATATATATATATATATTCCTATGAGTCCACTGGGAAAATGAAACACGAAAAGTTCCCAAGTGCACTTTCGCGTAATAATCACATCATCAGGGAGACACAAGAGAGGAATATAACAGTCAGTTGATATACATCGAAGAGAATATCTTGATCACGCGCAAAATTGTGATCCTTTCCAAATATATATATATATATATATATATATATATATATATATATATATATATATATATGGTTGTTTAATTTGTTTATGGATGGGGTTGTTAGGGAGGTGAATGCAAGAGTTTTGGAAAGAGGGGCAAGTATGAAGTCTGTTGGGGATGAGAGAGCTTGGGAAGTGAGTCAGTTGTTGTTCGCTGATGATACAGCGCTGGTGGCTGATTCATGTGAGAAACTGCAGATGCTGGTGACTGAGTTTGGTAAAGTGTGTGAAAGAAGAAAGTTAAGAGTAAATGTGAATAAGAGCAAGGTAATTAGGTACAGTAGGGTTGAGGGTCAAGTCAATTGGGAGGTAAGTTTGAATGGAGAAAAACTGGAGGAAGTAAAGTGTTTTAGATATCTGGGAGTGGATCTGGCAGCGGATGGAACCATGGAAGCGGAAGTGGTTCATAGGGTGGGGGAGGGGGCGAAAATCCTGGGAGCCTTGAAGAATGTGTGGAAGTCGAGAACATTATCTCGGAAAGCAGAAATGGGTATGTTTGAAGGAATAGTGGTTCCAACAATGTTGTATGGTTGCGAGGCGTGGGCTATGGATAGAGTTGTGCGCAGGAGGATGGATGTGCTGGAAATGAGATGTTTGAGGACAATGTGTGGTGTGAGGTGGTTTGATCGAGTAAGTAACGTAAGGGTAAGAGAGATGTGTGGAAATAAAAAGAGCGTGGTTGAGAGAGCAGAAGAGGGTGTTTTGAAATGGTTTGGGCACATGGAGAGAATGAGTGAGGAAAGATTGACGAAGAGGATATATGTGTCGGAGGTGGAGGGAACGAGGAGAAGTGGGAGACCAAATTGGAGGTGGAAAGGTGGAGTGAAAAAGATTTTGTGTGATCGGGGCCTGAACATGCAGGAGGGTGAAAGGAGGGCAAGGAATAGAGTGAATTGGATCGATGTGGTATACCGGGGTTGACGTGCTGTCAGTGGATTGAATCAGGACATGTGAAGCGTCTGGGGTAAAACATGGAAAGCTGTGTAGGTATGTATATTTGCGTGTGTGGACGTATGTATACACATGTGTATGGGGGTGGGTTGGGCCATTTCTTTCGTCTGTTTCCTTGCGCTACCTCGCAAACGCGGGAGACAGCGACAAAGCAAAATATATATATATATTTTGTGATGTCTCCATGGTTGTTTAATTTGTTTATGGATGGGGTTGTTAGGGAGGTAAATGCAAGAGTTTTGGAAAGAGGGGCAAGTATGAAGTCTGTTGGGGATGAGAGAGCTTGGGAAGTGAGTCAGTTGTTGTTCGCTGATGATACAGCGCTGGTGGCGGATTCATGTGAGAAACTGCAGAAGCTGGTGACGGAGTTTGGTAAAGTGTGTGGAAGAAGAAAGTTAAGAGTAAATGTGAATAAGAGCAAGGTTATTAGGTACAGTAGGGTTGAGGGTCAAGTCAATTGGGAGGTGAGTTTGAATGGTGAAAAACTGGAGGAAGTGAAGTGTTTTAGATATCTGGGAGTGGATCTGTCAGCGGATGGAACCATGGAAGCGGAAGTGGATCATAGGGTGGGGGAGGGGGCGAAAATTTTGGGACCCTTGAAAAACGTGTGGAAGTCGAGAACATTATCCCGGAAAGCAAAAATGGGTATGTTTGAAGGAATAGTAGTTCCAACAATGTTGTATGGTTGCGAGGCGTGGGCTATGGATAGAGTTGTGCGCAGGAGGATGGATGTGCTGGAAATGAGATGTTTGAGGACAATGTGTGGTGTGAGGTGGTTTGATCGAGTAAGTAACGTAAGGGTAAGAGAGATGTGTGGAAATAAAAAGAGCGTGGTTGAGAGAGCAGAAGAGGGTGTTTTGAAATGGTTTGGGCACATGGAGAGAATGAGTGAGGAAAGATTGACCAAGAGGATATGTGTCGGAGGTGGAGGGAACGAGGAGAAGAGGGAGACCAAATTGGAGGTGGAAAGATGGAGTGAAAAGGATTTTGTGTGATCGGGGCCTGAACACGCAGGAGGGTGAAAGGAGGGCAAGGAATAGAGTGAATTGGAGCGATGTGGTATACAGGGGTTGACGTGCTGTCAGTGGATTGAATCAAGGCATGTGAAGCGTCCGGGGTAAACCATGGAAAGCTGTGTAGGTATGTATATTTGCGTGTGTGGACGTGTGTATGTACATGTGTATGGGGGGGGGGGGCCATTTCTTTCGTCTGTTTCCTTGCGCTACCTCGCAAACGCGGGAGACAGCGACAAAGTATAAAAAAAAAATATATATATATATATATATATATATATATATATATATATATATATATATATATATATACCTCGCAAACGCGGGAGACCGACAAAGTATAAAAAAAAAAATATATATATATATATATATATATATATATATATATATATATATATATATATATTTTTTTTTTTTTTTTTTTTTTTTATACTATCCGCCATTTCCCGCGACAGCGAGGTAGCGTTAAGAACAGAGGACTGGGCCTTTGAGGAAATATCCTCACCTGGCCCTCTTCTCTGTTCCTTCTTTTGGAAAAAAAAAAAAAAAAAAAAAAAAAAAAATATATATATATATATATATATATATATATATATATATATATATATATATATATATATATATACCACATATATTTCGCCTTGTTTTTGAGCCTGTCATCGCCCTGCTATAGGATCTTGTGTGGAGAAAGTACTTCAAAATGCCAAAAAAGGAGAGAGAGAGAGAGAGAGAGGGGGGGGGGGGCTCTAAGAATACTTACCCCCACTCCCCTACAGCATTAATAGGGGGTTGGGTGCCGACGGGGTTGTTGACCCCGGGGCACCCCACCTCGCCTCACAGTAACCCCTTCAGCTCATTAAATCCTAGTATTGGTCAAAATTCAACTGATGTATCAGTTCATTTTTTCGATGGTTGGGGTATTTTATTTTCCTTTCATGACCAGCGTTATACAAAGTTATTTCACACATTTCATTGTTTATTCATTAGCATCATTCTATGGTAGACCCCTCAAAAAAAAAATGTAATAACTTGTTGGTTTCGTCAACAGTGATTACTGATAGTAAAACGACTATTATACTAATTACGAATAAATATCGACAAATGTTCAAATGTACGACTAAAACCTTACTACGTATATGGCATAGGTGTTGACGTTTAAGCTACTAATCCCTGTTTTGGGTTGACAGATATTGTCAAAATGGATTAAGGCTACTCCTACAATTGGTAATGATGATGATAATGAGCAGTTGGCTCGTTAAAGAATCCGGACAGGTTTGTACCTAAGGATCTCGCTTGTATTTTGCCCTCCCAATAGACCAATAACTGAAAAGGAATTTAGAAAAAATGCCCACACCACTAATGTATTTTTCCCTTAATTTTTCCCCTTTGTATAGGCTGTCAAGTGTCCATTTATATATATATATATATATCCCTCCGCCACCTCCCATATACATCCGGATCATCGTTCGTGAATCCGGATTGGACGTTCAGTTCAATGCGGATGCATACAGTAGACATTTTGTTAGAGTAACCGACCACGCACAGCAGTACCTTGGCAGCTGTTTGAATGTAAGTAATTACTGTCCTGTTATGCCAATACCGGTTGATTAATCTACTGGCAGAGATGATGATAAGTAGCACGACCTGGTTTATTAAGTGAGAGTGTTTGAAAAGGTTTTAGATACAAAGTTTAGAAATGACTTGTTTGTTAGTCTCTTCACCACCGGAGGAAATCATACGTTATTTTCTGTTATGATTTGATCAGATTTTTGATACTCATTTAAATCTCTTAGATCTTGCATATTATTAGAATAAACAAGATGGTATTACTTGTTTTCATGCTTTTTTTTTTTTAGTTCTGTTACTTCCGGGTGTTTACGTAATAGTACATGATTGTCTTGTAACCACAGAATGAAATCTTACGGGAATTGATTGCATGTAGAGAAGATACCAGGTCTTCACTGTAATACTGATGTTTTGGTGAAGCATCATGTTATTGGCTTTTATTGTAAGCTAACAAGATAAGATTAGGGCTTGTGTGATAATGTGGTCCACGGAAAGTCTATCGTCGTCTTGGCCACGACAACGTCCCTGGGGATTGACGTCTTTCTTACCAATTTTGCCATCAGATAAGCCTAACCCCAATCTATCTGAGAGATGAAGATATAACGAGTGAGGGGCAGGTCTGTAGTGCACTAGGACTTGAGGCATGGGAGTTGACTCGGTTAATACTTGCTAATGACATCTCTGGTGGGAGAATTTAGAGAGAAACATTGAAAATGGAGACAGAGTTTGTGAGAGAGTGTGAAAGGGGAAAGTTGAGAATAGATATGAAGAATATGTAAGACCGATATGCAGGAGAGGGTTGAGATGGGATGGTTCGAGTTCAAGTTCGAATGGTTAGAACCTTGAAGTGGAGTGTTTTAGACACTTAGGATTAGTTGTGGCAATGGATAGACCATGGCAACTGAATTAAGTCTTGGGGTGAAAGACTAGGCTAAGTTACTGATTGTATTAAGGAGTATTTAGAGGGAGAGGTTTGTGTCTGTTAAGGCATAGATGGATATGTTTTAAGGTACAAGTCTTATCAGTGTTGCATGCTGTCATGTGGTGCTGCCTCAGTGTTGCAAAAGCCTCATAAAAGGGGTCGTAGGGTCACTTGACCAACTATGTTACATATGTGAATGCATCAGTAGATATGTATGTATGGTGTACATGTTGCATTCCTTGATTATGATGATTTTTATTGAATATTTATTTCTGTTTTGCAGGACAGGTTGGTGAGAACAGAATGTTACGTGATCTAACATCAGTGTTAGTCGGGGGTTCTCGAGGTCTACCACCTACGCTTGCTTTCTTGTTCAAGCTGGCTTGGGCCTCACGGATCCGCCTGCCATTACTTATTGCCATTGGATTTATGGTTACCAATATCCATCTGAGGTTAGAGATCAACGTTAATATAGAAGTTGGTGAGGAAGAGGTTATGCCAGACCAGCAGGTACAACAGGGAGAGCAGCAGGTGTAGATAATGTATGCTGCCTTTTCAAGATTAACATTTCTGTCAAGTAAGTTGAAAGCAGTGCAGTAGGGGAAATCAATTAAGTGACCCCCTTTCTTTAGCAATTGTGAATCTTGAGTATTTTATAGAAATTATATCCATTCTCATTTTCCTGTGGATCAGGTGCATAAAATGGCTAAAGATATTTATTAAATTTTCCTGTGGATCAGGTGCATAAAATGGCTGAAGATATTTATTGATACCTTCACATTAGATATTGTTTGATAAAGCAAGCTATTTTTCTACAGAGTTTATCTCCTGTTAGAATTGCCATTGATTTTTCATATATGTTTTTCCCTTATTCACACCATTTTCTTTTTATATAATTTTTCATTCATCTTTTTCCTTTCATTAATTTTATCTTCATTATGGACAAGATTTTCTTTATTCTTTGCCATTCTGCATTTTTGTACATACATTGAAGTTTAGAAATATGATTGTGTTACATGTGTTAGATCTGCTTATTTTTGCTGTTACATCCATTTACATTAGAATCTGCAATTAAGATAAATTGTGGCAGCATAGATTCTTTGAAGAAGGAAAATGTAACTTTGCCTGCTTGTATTGAGCATGTTAGCAAGACTTGGGTTTTGGGTGGAGGGATTGCTAGTAAAATGCTGACTAAAGTCATTCTTTTTGGGAAGTATTATAGTGTGAAGAAAAGACAGAGTTAAGGAGGCTAAACTTGAGAGATGTAATTGCATAAAGATTGGTTGTATCTGTAGAATTGGGTATGACAGAAGTTGTATAAACTTGGAGGAATAATATTTACAGGAAAAGTACTCATGGGAAGAAAGTGCATTTGAATGATGAGATTCAGAATTAGTTCCGGTAATGGGATGCTAAATTTGGTGGAGAGCTCAAAAGGAGAATATATAGAAGTGTGGAAGTATTGTGACATGGTGCTTCTCCGGTGTACAGCAGTTAGCAGACAACATACATTGATTGAAAGTTTGACTGTAAGACTTTTCCATTTCATAATTTGCGAACCATATATTTCTCTTACCTTTCTCATTTTTAAGGATATGTATATGATTTGTGCACTAATCATCGAACTCCCAATAATTCTTAATATATTGGTCATCCAACTCCCAATGATTCCTAGTACATTAGTCATCCAACTCCAAATAATTCTTAAGCAGTCATTTTTGTTTTTGCAGGACTTTGCTTCTTATCCAGTTTGGCAAGAATAAGATACAGTACAAAGCACTGTACATTAGTATGGCAAGATCATTACTTAAGCCAGGGTAAGGTGTAGATCAGCTCATTCTGGTTGGTAAAATTCTTGAAACTTTTTGTGATATAATTTCTATCTGAATGATTTATGATAGTGTTATACAGTAGCACTAGAGGACTGGCAGTCATTATGAGAGGAATTCTTACTGTTGGACATAAATTTATGTGTTTGGCCCATATATAATATTTGTTTACAGCATACTTGCGTACTATATTCACTTTTGCATTTTTTGGCGGGACCTCTCATGAGGAAAGTAGAAAATTTCATTGCTGAGTACTACCACTAGTAATGATTGTTCAGTATCATTTGTTCTTACTTAAAGATTCTTCTGGAATTCTTGTGGAATACTTACATTATACTTCAGTATGATTACAATTTCAGAGATTGAGATCTGATGACACTTGTATAATTGTTTCTTGTCTTGGTACATCCTCCCGTTTCCCTCTGCGAGCACCGATTATGGCACAGTAGGCACACTCGGTAGACCTACGTGTAATTTTTTTTTTTCTACTGTGGTTAGAATGACCATGGCATTACCTCACATGATGCTTTTTTTGATCAGAATGCATGGCAAAGGTTATTGCTGTGAGTATAGACATGTACATCTATTGTTCCTTCAATCGGTCGTCATTCTTGTTTTATTGTTTAATTTGTTATGCTTTAGATTCATACCAATCAGGAACTAGGCACATTATCAGTGGGTATTCTCCCATCATCTGACTTGTTCAGCCTTATGTGTGGAATAAATGTAAGTCTTCTGTTGCTTTCTTCTCATACTCACAGATCCCTGTAGCCCATTGTCAAAATTATCTCGGACAACCTATTCAAATCATTCTTTCCTTCTCTTTTCCTATCTCGATGGCAGTGTATCTGTATTTCATTCTGATAAAGCCAAACTCTTCAGCTCTCTGCTGTACCATTTTGTCTCCCATAGATGTATCTCTTTCTCACCATGTGAATTTTCTTACGTTCTCTTATCACAAAGTCCAAGGCACTCCTATGTCCAGAAATGAGTAAAAGAAATAACCCAGGTGATGTCTCTCTTCAAATTTTAGAAAAGTTTGCCTCGTGAGTTTGTTCTTGTGCCTGTGTTTGCTCATTTGTTTAATCTCCATCTCAGAATGAGCACTTTTCCATCTTCTTGGAAACATGCACTGAATCAACTGTTTCAAAGTAGCTTTGGTTTCTGTTTCAGTATTTTATCTTTTCTTAATTTTTATTTTCTTCGGTACCTTGAATCTCGTAGTTTGGAGGTATTTTTTCCAACATATCCTCCATGGTTGTTTAATTTGTTTATGGATGGGGTTGTTAGGGAGGTAAATGCAAGAGTCCTGGAAAGAGGGGCAAGTATGAAGTCTGTTGGGGATGAGAGAGCTTGGGAAGTGAGTCAGTTGTTGTTCGCTGATGATACAGCGCTGGTGGCTGATTCATGTGAGAAACTGCAGAAGCTGGTGACTGAGTTTGGTAAAGTGTGTGGAAGAAGAAAGTTAAGAGTAAATGTGAATAAGAGCAAGGTTATTAGGTACAGTAGGGTTGAGGGTCAAGTCAATTGGGAGGTGAGTTTGAATGGAGAAAAACTGGAGGAAGTGAAGTGTTTTAGATATCTGGGAGTGGATCTGTCAGCGGATGGAACCATGGAAGCGGAAGTGGATCATAGGGTGGGGGAGGGGGCGAAAATTTTGGGAGCCTTGAAAAATGTGTGGAAGTCGAGAACATTATCTCGGAAAGCAAAAATGGGTATGTTTGAAGGAATAGTGGTTCCAACAATGTTGTATGGTTGCGAGGCGTGGGCTATGGATAGAGTTGTGCGCAGGAGGATGGATGTGCTGGAAATGAGATGTTTGAGGACAATGTGTGGTGTGAGGTGGTTTGATCGAGTAAGTAACGTAAGGGTAAGAGAGATGTGTGGAAATAAAAAGAGCGTGGTTGAGAGAGCAGAAGAGGGTGTTTTGAAATGGTTTGGGCACATGGAGAGAATGAGTGAGGAAAGATTGACCAAGAGGATATATGTGTCGGAGGTGGAGGGAACGAGGAGAAGAGGGAGACCAAATTGGAGGTGGAAAGATGGAGTGAAAAAGATTTTGTGTGATCGGGGCCTGAACATGCAGGAGGGTGAAAGGAGGGCAAGGAATAGAGTGAATTGGAGCGATGTGGTATACAGGGGTTGACGTGCTGTCAGTGGATTGAATCAAGGCATGTGAAGCGTCTGGGGTAAACCATGGAAAGCTGTGTAGGTATGTATATTTGCGTGTGTGGACGTGTGTATGTACGTGTGTATGGGGGTTGGGCCATTTCTTTCGTCTGTTTCCTCGCGCTACCTCGCAAACGCGGGAGACAGCGACAAAGTATAAAAAAAAAAAAAAAAAAAAAAAAAAAAATCCTCTGATAGGAATTTTGGAGTGTATTATTTCTTGACCCTTGATATTTTGAAAGTATTTTACAAGTTCTAGCATTTTTAATTTTTTTTCCTCCAGTTTTCTTCTCGGTTGCATGGCACCATAGTTGATGTATCTCCCTTTCCATCATATCTCGTCATTTGTGGTGCTCCTTCAGGTTCTGCTTTAACTCCTACCATCCTCTTGCTTTGTTTCTTTTGTTCTCTCTACTATGTATTCTTTTCAGTGTTATGGTCATGACTTGACTCTTTTCTTTAACTTCTTTTGAAAATCAGTTTTCTTCACTTACTTATTTTGTTTGTCTATACTTTTTCCTTGCTTAATCAGACCTGGATGATATCTCTTAGTCTTGTTAACAAGATCTAGTCATCTTCAGTTCATAAAGTTAGAACTCCTTTCTATTTCTCTCTCTGGAATCTCTTTTGGTTTTACATTCTTTCAGAATTTTCTTGGTATTGATTTAATCATGAGTCTTGTATATACTCTTTATTGCTGAAATAGGTAAGTCTCGTTGCAACAACCTGGGATTCTGGTCAGGTCCTAGTTGTATTTCTATTCAAAATAGCCTCTAAAGCTCCTTGTCTGAAGAACCATATTCCCATCTGGGGTTTCTTTCACAATTTGTACCTAGGTCAGTTAGATATGGTCCTCTCTGTCCACTCCCCTTCTAACTATACAATTTGAGCTTTACTCTCATTGCCACCGAGTTGCTTTCTCTCTCTCTCCTGCTCGTGTGAACTTTAAAGCCTCTTGGCGAGAAAGAAACATTGTTATTAAGATGCAGGGCTACCATTTGATGTATTAAACTAACATCAAGCAAAAATAGATGAGAGCCCTGCAAGATAAATGGAAAGAATATTCAGTGTGCAGCCTGGAGAAATTTAAAATGGGATGCTACAACAGTAGAAATATTTAAAAGAAAACCTGACGTTTTGGTAAGTTGGTTCCAGATGAACTTGGGTATGATGGATAAGGAATAAGTTGTGTCAGAGAGAAACATGAGTCATCTTGTAAGATGTGTACAGAGCTCTAGATGCTAGCCTTGCTTTTAGCAAAGTCTCATCATAGTTACTTGTATTTAGGTACTTTCATTTATATATTACCTTTGGCTTTCATTTTCCATGCCTCTGGAAATGGCTGGGTCAAGCAGCACCAGACAGAATGTTACATACCACAGGTGTTATGTGTGATTTGGTCTGTTCAGTATCTACTTCTTTTCTTCTGCAGCAACACTTTATTTGAAGGGCATGTCACTACTTGAAAAACAGGTGACACCACATTTTTCTCTCAGAAGACTTGACCCTGATATGGACACATTGCCCACAATTGATGCCTGAAAAAGAAATAGAAAACTGTATTCATTGTAAAACATACCAGATGCTGAGTGTATGTACATGTTTTTAGATGGTGTATTGTATTTTAGAATCATGATTTTAAAATGCTGAACTTTTATGATTTGCTGCATGAGGAATTCAGGGAAGCCAATTTCCTCTTTCCTGGGTGTAGGGACTAGATCCCTGGTCAGCAGGGTTCCCTGGGATAGCGAAAACCTCCCAAGGCCCATTATATATAGAACTCCTACTGGTATCCCTTTCAAAGTAGAGGATACGAAGGATTTCATGGTAATTAGAGGCCTTACTAGAAGTCCATATGAATAAAGGTAATAATGGATTCCTGATAATGATGGTCATTGATAATATTTTGATACATGTATTGCAATGATTTTGAAGTATTTTTTGCTATGACCATATAGTTGTGAACTGATTAATCATGGTTGTGTATGTGAGGTTATCTTAAATTTCTTTAGGCTTGATGAGGAGAGAGAGATTGCATTTTCACCTTGGTGAGAGGTCACTTTTGACCTCGGTTTCATCATCATTATTTTCTAATTGTTCAGACTAGCTTCATAGAATTTAATAATAGTTTTGTAGGGTAGATGAAGTATGTAAAGCCTCTCAAAGGACCATTTTCTAGAATGCTAATAATTAGGTAAATTTAACTACCTGCTACTAGATTGTTTTGCCAACCTCATGAATATAGCCACATTTACATTTTTCTGCAATGCACTTTCTCATTACATCATTTCCTTTCAGCATAAGCATCTCTGCTTGTCTCTTTGCCGTAAACTGTACTAATATTAGCATTTGTAGTCTTGATTCTTTGTCCTTTTTTATATTTATGTATCTATGGCTGACATTTTTCTTTGATAATCGCCTCTTGTAGGTGCCTTATCACTAAAGTAAGCAATAACATAAATTAAGAGGCAAAGACATAATAGATGGTAAAATGCAATGCAGCTTTGGGATGTAAGATGAAATTACCGTGAAGTCGCCAATGCCAGTAGAGTATAAGAAAGATGACGTGGAAGAAGATGGTTTATGAGCTCGGTTATATAAGTGAAGCTCCTTTGGTGTAGAACATAACTTTGATGTTGAATGTGATCTTGTACAGGGAAATTTGTTTGCTCTGTATGATGAGGATTACTTTCTTCTGCTGGAGGTGTTTTCTCTAGATAACTAAGTGATGAAAGTTGCAGCATCATCAATTAAGTTCTTAGTTGATTTAGTCTCTGCTAAATGTGAAGTAGGTCTGCTTTGAGAACTTTTGATGCAGAAAGACCTAGTTTTTAAGTTGTTGTTTGAGGTTAAACCTCCCCACAAATCAGGAGGTGCAGGCCCTATGCTCTAGGGTGGCCCGCCGGTGGTGAGGAACCTTAGCACTGGACCTAGGGAGTTGGGCTTGTTATCCCACCAGGCCCTCATGAGAGCCAGGCTCTTTCTGGATTTGTTAAGAATGCATATTTCTTGGAATAAAAAGAAATGGTAAATGATATCAGATATGGTAACATCATATTGAGAAGATGGGAGATATGATTGAATGATTTCACAGCTGTTTAGACTTCTGTAGGCAGACATTTAGAGAACCTATGTAAACCTGAAAAAACAAGTGTAGTGGATTTGTAAGTGGTGTGTAATGGGGAGAGAATCAGCAGGGAACGGGTATGGGAATTGAAAAGGAAAACAGTGCGTGAATGTCCAGTGATAAGGGATGGACTAAGAATTGTAGAATTAAGGATGAAGTGAGAATGATTTATTATGTAATTTACTGATGTTAGCCATGGTTGTATGTATGAATATGTGAGTAAGACAGAAGGGTATAGAGACTGGAGATAATTCTACATGATAGTCACATAGTTATCGTGGAAGAGTCAGCAGATGAGCTACTGGATTTGATAAAGTATACAAGTAATATGGATGGATTGTTTTCATGTTTAGCAGAGACAAGGAAAGAAATGCCAGGATTTTTATGGCATTGACAAGTTGATAAATCACCGATGATGTAAGGGTTTTGGTGAACAGATAAAGTGAGCCCGAAGTTGTGGCAGGGTCAATTAGAAGGTCTAGTGTTACCAACTTTACCATAAGGCAGGTAGTATTAAAGAAGGATTTCCTGAGAGTGGATATGGTATTGAGCTAATGGCGCGAAGGGTGAGGACGTTGAGAAATATCTGTTGTGCTGAGTGAGGGATATTTGATGAATTGAATAGACTGAGTTAAATTCTTGATTATGAGTTTGGAGGGATTGAATATATTCTCTAATTGGTGGAAGTGAAATAGAAAAAGATAAGTGGGTGGAGGTAGATGAGATGGATGTCTTGAGAGTGACTGTAGTTAGGTGATTTAATAGCTTGAGGATTCTATTTAAAAGCTGTATGGGACTGAATGAGAATTGTGCTCTTAGGGGAAGTTGATGAAAATTATTAGAAAATTATATATGAGAAGGAAATTGAACTGACTGAGGGGTTGAGGACCCTGAGGATGAAAGAGTACAGTATGTGCTTGAGAGATGTTTCAGAACAGAGAAATGCAGGAAAATGTGTGAAGGAAATTTTGTGTGAGCCAGGTTGCTGTAATTATATATTTGATATAAGTAGATAGATTTCTTACTCTGCCCTTGTAATGTATTTATATGTTTATGTTTAGCGTAGTCATAAGACTTGATTTATAGGTTACAGTAAACATGGATAGATTACATATACCTGATTTTATACTCTTTCTGATCTGTAAGTGGGATTTTTGATATATGTTGGTGGGATTTCACTGGAGAGGCATTGCTGTCAAGTTGACAAATGCTGAACTATGGGACAAATTTAGTCAGCTGTCTATGAACAACAAATGACAGGTGAATGATTATTGTGAATGAATGTATTTGCAGTACTACAACTGAGGCATAATTTTTATCCGTACAGTACTGTAAAAAGTAAGTTTCAAGTGTTATACCTAAAAAACATAAATTCATAAAGGTAGGCTGCATAAAACAGAAAAATTAATATTTAGACAGTATTGCTGGAATGATAAATGGAAAATTAAAATATCAAAAGTATAGTGTTAATACTTACCAAAGAATTGTACCAAATAACTGCTAATATCTTTTCTGCGTAAGCCACGTGTGTAGGAGTAATTAATGCACAGTTAATATTTGTCTATTATATTCGTTGGAGTCTTCTGGCATGACAGACCACTCTGAATGGATTTTTTTTATTATTCTAATGAAGCAAAGAGTGGTTGAGTCATATACATTTAGTCATTAAACTTTGTTGCTGACTAGGTATGACCACTCATAAAGATATCAACACCATCAATTTGATAAGAGAATTTCATCTCAGCAGTGTCCACTGATGACTAACATGTAGCTCGCTTTTAAAGGAGTTTAAGTACAGGCCTCTCTTATTATGTATGCGGGGGTATATGCATATACAGTGAATGTGGACATAGCAGACATTACAAGGGAAAAATAGGGGTGTACTCTCACTACCTCCCAGAGTTCTCCTTTTCTCTCTTCCATCTCAGAGAAAATGTTTTATTTTACTTTACATAATGTTTACTGAACGTTTTAGTTATCTCGTCCATCACTAACTCCATCCCACCATCACCCATTGTTCATCATCATCATCATATCCATGCTACCAGTACCCTGTGGCCATAACTTTTTTTCCATTGAACTGTCCTTACCTCATCATCAGCCTTTATCCCATCATCACCCTATGTCCATATCTTTAGTTTCTAGAGAAGTTACCCAGGGTAAGGCAGTCTTATTGTTATTAGACGGAAAGGAGTAGTCTAGTCAAAGACCATCTTACTCCAGGCTGTTTCACTGTGTCCCAGTTCTTGCATGGAGTGCAGTGTTGAAGCTTTTCAGGAGCCCCGTTAAAGGAGTTCCTTGCGTTGCTTGATGATATAATGATAAACCCTTCCCTCCATGCATTTCCATTTATAAAATTTGGAACAGAAGGAGCCAAGCAAGGTGTGCTTATCTTCCTTGAAAGATCAGACTGGGGTGTGTGATTTGCATATGGATGTAACCAGGATGTTACTGATTGTAACACAACCTTGAAGCTGCAGGAGATCCATGAAAGGGGTATTTGGGTTTTTGTTCATAGTGTACGTATCCTTATAACATTACTGAAAGGATTGTGTTCATAATATGAGAGGTCAGGAAATATGCCTTACATTTGCCATTCCTTGACACTGAAGAAAATATATAGGTTAAGCCATGTTGCTCGGTACAGCAAAAACTTGCCAAGTATTTAGCAGGTTTTCATCCACTTCAAAGATCTATTCACATAGTTCTTTACTTTGGTATGTTTATGAATTTGATACTACACTTTTTGCTACTGAGAAATGCACTTTCTAGATTATATTATTTGATCATGGCACCCCTGAATGATAAACCAAAGGTATGTTGACTGTGTAGATGAATATTGAAATCACCAAATGGCCCAATGGTTAGTTTGCTGACTCCCTGAATAATGCAGAGAAAATTAAAGATGCTGTGGCTCAGTCACTTATACTAGTCTAGTGATATTACTAAAGTGAGACATCCTTTGATTAGAGAAATGTAAAAAATGTTGGCAATCTTGGTGGAAAATCAGGAGTGGAAAGAGATATCTCTTGGGACAAGTGTGATTTATGCAAAGGAGCTATATATAAATTGTCTCTTCAGAATTGGTATCCAGTATATTTTTTCCTATGGCTATACCATTATGATTAATGGAGGACTTAGAAAAGTTTTGGAGATGTATCCCTGTTTTTCCCCACAATCTATTAAGTTGGCGCAGCACAGATTCGCTGTACTCGCACAACCTCGTTCATTGTTGGGGATGCCTGTATTGCACTGAGATCAAATGGTGATTATATTGTCCTTTAATCTCTCAGAGTTGTGTAGGGTCATATTCAGTTATGGAAGGATACTTTTGGTTGTCTGTTAGCTTTTGAGGTATATCATGGGTGAATGTTATGCTAATATGATGAAACATAAACCTACTTCCATAAAGGTCCTGTAGAGTCACTAGTTCAGATACAGGCCTCAAGAGTGCACCTCTTTGGGAACAATACAGAGTACAGCTTAAAGTTCACTTCACATTCAGTCTGGGGTGAAGAGATTGACATAACCTACCAAGTGCCATATGTGAATACATGGGAACTGTATTTGTGTAAATGTAATGCACTACATAAGTGTTCAGCTGTTAGGAATTTAGTAGAATTTTATAAATTCATCATCCTTTAACCCTTGCCATTGTTTATTATGTGGTTATGTAATTTTTGATAATGGCAATATTTTTTTCATTTAGATTATGGTCAGTGATGTAATGTAATGTATTTTTGAGTGTTTTCAGATGCATTGCTTTGATTTGTTAAACTGAATTCTTTCTGTATTTATTTTTAAGCACTGATATATTTTAACTGTTATACTGTATATAAAAGTGGATTCATAGTCCTTCACTATGTATAAAAGTGTACTGATGTAATTGTACATTGCGCTAACTTTTCCTTCAAGACACATTTATAGCTAACCACAATATATTGTTGTATTGGTACCTTCTTATTCATTTACCTTGTATATTTTAGGTTGGCCCTTCAATCTGCTGATGAATATAAGAATAGTTTCTGTCAGTAAAAAAAGATTGACTGCATGTCTTTCCATCGTGAGTGTAAAGATTCCCCTAAACTAAGCACGGGCTGCTTCCAGCGACAGCTCATTCTCAGGTGTGCCATTACTGCCGCAGGTTGGATACGGGTGTGCATAGGATGCTGTTATTGGCACAGGGCAGCCCAAGTGTAAGTGTAGTGCATTGGGTTCTCTCAGATGAACGTGTGTGTTTTATAAAATGTTGGGCATTGCTTCATCCCAGATAATTTCAGTTTATGTTCTCATTGTCAACCTTAGATTACTGTAGTGAGAAAAATGGGGATGGGGGAGAAAGAGTCCTTTCCCTGTATTCTCTGTGTGTTTTAGGTGACTAAAAGGGGTGGGAGAGGGAAGGCTGGAAATCCTCCCCTCCTGTTTTACTTTTCCAAAAGAGGGATCAGATGGGGCCAAGTGAGGATTTTCCCTCTTAAGGTGCAGTCATCTGATCTTGATGCAACACGGGAAATAGCAAATGTGTATGACAAAAAGATTATATAAAAGGATTTTGCATGTTGAATATATAATATAAAGTGTGTAAGTTCAGAATATTTTCATTAATTTAAATGGTTTAGAAAGAAATTACCTTCTTTCATTTTTAAAGTGATTGTAAAAGACTAGCAGATATGCAGTGCAGCAAAAGTAGTTCACAATAATAAAGTGCTGTTTAGACTCTATAGATTTTAAGGAAAGGAAGTAAACATAAATGATTTGGAAAAATACAGGAAAGGACAATTTATGTGAGAGGAAATTTGCTTTGATAATTTAGAAAACTTTAGGAAAGTCAGCTTAACAGATGAACTGATGTAGGACAAATATGAAAACCTTGGAGTTACATTTACAGATAAAAGTATTCAGGAGTTTCAAAAAAGGAATTTCGGTGCACAGTGTCATCACCATTGTAAATGCTGCCAGGAGTTACATTTGATAGTTGTACAATATTGATGAGAAGTGAAACTACTGCACAGTCCTTCAGCATAGACAAAATATTTACTGCTCATAAGGTTCACTTGGTCGAGAAGCAGGATTTCCACCTCTTTAAGAAGTTTTACATTGATCTTTCCTACTTTTCCCATAATACCTGGATTTTTTTTTTTTGACAGTTTTGGCTTTCTGGAACCATTAACATAAAAGCTTATTTTCCTTTACAATTCCATTGTATATTTGAGATGCATTCTTACCAATATTTTTGCCCCAAAAGTTAGGACCACAGAGAATCTTTTCGAACATGTACAATGTACATTAGGTGGATCCCCTGATACAGCAGCTCATTTTCTGACATTTCACTATAATGTAGCTTGGGGAACAAATTCATTCATCAGAAGGGTAAATCTGGCTATGGTGGAATTTTGAATTGCTATCTTATAAAGTTTTGTCTTTTTAGAAATAGAATGGAACGAAAAATATTGATTGGTCTGGGCCAGAACATGCAGGAGGATGAAAATAGTGAATGGGATAGAGTGAATTGGAGCAGTGTATTATGCAGGGGGCAATGTGCTGTCAGTGGACAGAACCAAGGCATGTGAAGTATCCAAGGGAAACCAAATAAAGGTCTGTTAGGCCTAGTTGTGGATAGGGGGCTATGGTTTAGGTGCACATTACAATATCAAGAATGGATGTGAGCAAATGAGGCATTTTCTTTTTCTGTTCCTGGTGGTTCTTAACTTATGTGGAGAATGGCAAACAAGTATGAAACAAAGAAAATATATATATATATATTTTTTTTTTTTTTTTTTTTTTTTTTTTTATACTATATATATATATATAGTTTGTTGTTTTCTCCATCAGTAAGCTGGTGCAAGGAATAGCAGAATGGCTTCATTTGCCCAAATCCATTCTTATCTGTCAGGCATAATGCACCAAAACAGTCTCTCATCCGCATCCAAGCCCCATAGATCTTTCAGTAGTTTCCCTCGACTGCTTCTTATCAACAGCACGTTGCCCCCTGCATACCACATTGCTCCAATATACCCTATCCTATGCATATCTCACATTTTCATTAAGGCCCTGATCCCTCAAAAACTTTTTCACTCCATCTTTTCATCAACGTTTAAGTCTGCTCCTTTTCATTGTCTCCCTCCACCTCTCACATCTTTTATGTCACTCTTCTCACTCATCCTCTCCATATGCCCAAACCATTTCAGCACACCCTTTTCAGTTCTCTCAACTATACTCTTCATACTATCCCACCTATCTCTTACCATATCAATTCTTAGTTGATCAATCCTCCTCGTGCCACTAATTGTTCTCGAGCATTTTATTTCCAGCACATTCATTCACTTTTGTACTTTTGTCATCTTAGGTCAGTGCCTCTCAACCATGCATCAATACAGAATGATACACCATCAAATATGCCCATCTTTGCCCTCACAGACAATGAAATGTGTTTCCACTTACCTCATTGCATCCATCTTCACCTCATCACCCACCCTTTGGCTCACTTCAGCCCTCATGGTCCCATTTACCGACATGTCCACTCTCTGGTAAATGAAACTCTTCACTTTTGCCAAGTTCTCTCCATTCAGACTCACAATCCAACTATCTTGTCTCTTTCCGTTGCTTATCTTAGATAAGGCTTTCAGCACCTCTTCTTTTTTCTCTGAACGACTTTGAGTTGAACTTCTTACCTTGCGTATCTCCACATCTGGCACCCTGTCATCGAAAAACATTCAATAATCCTTCAAAAAACTCACTCCATCTTTTTACCTCATCTTTGCCTATTATTACTTTCTAATTTGCCCCTATCCGTGATGTGACTATTTGTTCTCTTTTTCTTCCACAGTGTCCTTTAAAGATATTTTCTTATTCTCCCCAAAGTTTGATTATACTTGCTCACCCCACATCTCATTTGCTCTGTTTTGCATCATCCCGTGCACTTTCCTCTAGACTACTGCTTTCTCATGTATTAATCCCAGTCACTCAAACTCCTACCTTACAAGTAATGCTCATACACTTCTATTTTCTTTTTCACTAGGAATTTGACTTCCTCATCCCAACACTCACTATTGTTTTTCACTTGCCAACCTCCCACATGCCACATACTTTTCTCATACATGTGCTGTCTTGTACTTTCCAAAATACTCCCATTCCTCACTCACTCCTGTAGCTTCATTTTGTCTCGTCCTTTGCAGTTCTAGACTTGATCTCCTGCTTTGTATTCATAGAAACTTCTTTTCCAAGCTCACTCATATTCACTATCTTCTTCCCACCCATAACATTCCCTCTTTTCTTAAAGCCCCAACAGCTGTTTACCCTCACCTTTACCAAGTCGTGATCAGACAACCCACCAGCTTCCCCTTTCAGCTTATTCATAGCCAAGAATTTCTTGGTTTGCATGCTTATCAATTAGCACCATCTACCCCACTCATCCCTGTATATGTCCCTCTTTTTTAAACCAGGTATTTCCAATCACCAATCCTCTTTTCAGCACACAGATTCTCAAAGTGCACTCCAGCCAGCCAGCATTTGCAAGGTATAAGAGAGCATGAAACAAGCATAGCAGGATAAAAAGGAGGAACAAAGAAAGTCCAAAGAGAATATTGTGCTCAAGGCAAGTGAAAATTCAAAACTTTTCAGTAAATTCATCAGGAGTCTATCTATCTGTATCTCTGACACTCGTTCCTTTTAGGAACTCCCTCGAGGGGTGGCCATGGCTATAGAGTTTCCATAACTAGTGATCTGTGCCACTTCTTATCCTTTAATGCCTCACCCTTAACAGGCCACTGGCAGAGGGCAAGTCTAGCACAGTGTTTGCAGAGGCCGCTACCTAATGTTCCTCCTGACAATTCTCCCTGATGTTCCTACCTCCTACTACTACCTAATAGTCATACCTAAATGTTCCTACCTCCTACTTCTGTCTATTGCTCCTACCATTTTGCCAAAAGGCAGGGCTAGCACACAGCACTCACCACAAGAAATCTGTCTGAGGATGCAATAAGCTCACTGTTCTTATTTTCTCTTTGCTGTGGTGCTGGATGTTTTGGCTCTGAGTGAAACGAAGCTCAAGGGTAAAGGGGAAAAATGGTTTGGGAATGTCTTGGGAGTAAAGTCAGGGGTTAGTGAGAGGACAAGAGCAAGGGAAGGAGTAGCAGTACTCCTGAAACAGGAGTTGTGGGAGTATGTGATAGAATGTAAGAAAGTAAATTCTCGATTAATATGGGTAAAACTGAAAGTTGATGGAGAGAGATGGGTGATTATTGGTGCAAATGCACCTGGGCATGAGAAGAAAGATCATGAGGCAGGTGTTTTGGGAGCAGCTGAATGAGTGTGTTAGTGGTTTTGATGCACGAGACCGGGTTATAGTGATGGGTGATTTGAATGCAAAGGTGAGTAATGTGGCAGTTGAGGGAATAATTGGTATACATGGGGTGTTCTGTGTTGTAAATGGAAATGGTGAAGAGCTTGTAGAATTTTTGTGCTGAAAAAGGACTGGTGATTGGGAATACCTGGCACATGGAGAGAATGAGTGAGGAAAGATTGACCAAGAGGATATATGTGTCGGAGGTGGAGGGAACGAGGAGAAGTGGGAGACCAAATTGCTTGCACGCCTTTCACCCTCCTACATGTTCAGGCCCCGATCACGCGAAATCTTTTTCACTCCATCTTTCCACTTCCAATTTGGTCTCCCACTTGTCGTTCCCTCCACCTCTGACACATATATCCTCTTGGTCAATCTTTCCTCATTCATTCTCTCCATGTGACCAAACCATTTCAAAACACCCTCTTCTGCTCTCACAACCACATTCTTTTTATTTCCACACATCTCTCTTACCCTTACATTACTTACTTGATCAAACCACCTCACACCACATATTGTCCTCGGACATCTCATTTCCAGCACATCCACCCTCCTGCGCACAACTCTATCCATAGCCCATGCCTCGCAACCATACAACATTGTTGGAACCACTATTCCTCCAAACATACCCATTTTTGCTTTCCGAGATAACGTTCTCGACTTCCACACATTTTTCAAGGCTCCCAGAATTTTCGCCCCTTCCCGCACCCTATGATTCACTTCCGCTTCCATGGACTGAACCAGGGCGTGAAACATCCAGGGTAAACCATGGAAACTTCTGTAGGGCCTGGATGTGGATAGGGAACTGTGGTTCAAGTACATTCCACATGGCAGCTCATGCATGGATGTGAATGGATGTTTCCTGGCACTACCTCACTGATGCAGGGGGTGGCGATTGGATGTGGGGAGAAGAGAATGTGCATGTTGTTTGTGCATTTGTACCATTTCTTTTGGGACCGGTGGCCTCAGGATTGGACGACGGAGAGCAAGTATGAATGTGTACATATGTATATATGTAAATGAACGGCTGTGCCTTTCTTCGTGTTTCCTTGCTCTACCCATCTACCGCGGGAAACTGCGATCGAGTGTGTGTGCGTGTGTGTGTATATATATATATATATATATATATATATATATATATATATATATATATGTTTAAGGTAGATAGATAGGCATAGACTAGTCTATCAGGTTAACTTGTTTTCTAAACAGAATTATGCAGATGACATAGAGGGAAAACAGTCTAACCTTAGCTTAGGAACTAATTCGATTGATAATGCACAGTAATTAAGGATAAAGCATGGTGGCCAGACAGATTGTATGGAAAACCATATTTACTCTTGGATATATAATATAGGGTAGACTCTTTAAGTTAGGATATAATTAAGATTAGATATACTTTTAGGTTAAGGTAAGTGCTGTGTATATGGTTGGATCGGAAGGATTTAAGTGCGCCATTCGTTGAATATACGTAGGAATGAACCTATAAAGATAAAAGGAAAAGTTAAATCCATAAAAGACCGTAGCACCGAGACGAGTGCAGGCCATTCTGGAACATAAATTAAGATTTCGGGTCTCAAATATCTTGGAAGTTTCAAAAGCACTTTATAATGGGCAAGAAGATACGAATTCATGATAATAGTAATTTGCGTTGTTTTATTCATTGTAAAGAAACATGAAATTAAGGTCCAGTTTGACGCCGGTAATAAGATTATGATATCGGAATCTGAATCCGGATTCCATGTTTAACCGCGCCCTCCTCACCATGTGCCAGTACGTCACAGGAGGATCGCCGGTAATGCGATCCAATATAGCATCCGATCCTACATATATGGACACTATCGTTCAAGTGATGGATCCGAACCCTTTTCATTTATTGAACACTATTTTGGTTTTGTCACTGATTGCCCGTGTGTCCCTCCTGTAATAATGAATGTGCCAAAAATAACTGTGTCTTAGGGTCGGACCGCGCTCGCTGGTGGGTATTAGAACCTTCTCGTGGGTTGTGGAGTTCGATGTATATATATAAATCATAGAACTCGAGGCCGATGTGCTCCAGTGGCTGCTGAGCTTTGGCTAAGAGGAGAACATATAACTCGACGACAATTTGGGTCTTGTAGGATCAACTTGGTGAATTTTAGAAGGTTAGTACCCTCTCGTGGGTTCTCAGGCGTGAATTGTGGTAAGGGTATGCCTTCACAAATATGTCGTAGTTATTCTATTAAACAAATCTATGATATATATTAGTACTAAATGCAATTGTTTCAGATTTGCAGCAGATTTAACATTCATGTTGCCCTGCGTGTGAAGGAATCTCTGGTAAATCTCTTATTTTGTCCATAATCGGACGTGAATGGATCAGTTACCAGTAAATAGATGAATAAAAATGGCTAAGTTTGATATTACTGTTTAATTACACATTTCTGTTGGTTGGCGTTCTTGACAAGTGACGCTTTCATAGGCCACTAGGGGTCCAAACCCCGCATGGGTTCGAATCCCGGTCCCGACAGTCGGTCTTCAGTCAACCTAACTGTTCATCTCATAGTATGGGATGACTGATAATCGAGTACCTAGCTTCATTCTCATTTACACGGGGTAAACTTTGTGGCTAAAGCCTCTCACCGCATAGCAAACACATTTTCATATGAAATTAAGTGCATTTGTCTAGGATGAATATGAACATCCTAGACTCTCATGCTTATTCTCCTCTTGACCAATGCATGATATCAATTCTCGTGTGCATTACATCCTCGTAATGAGATAAACCTCATCCCACAGTACTGTTTTTTGTGATTGTACATCAGTCCTTCGGCACCATTGAAGGTCACTTGCATATTCAATAATTTTGATGTTTGGGTCATTATGTTCATTGTTTGAATTTAGTTACAGGGGACCTGCATGTATATAAAGAAAGAACTCGTAGTCATATTTTTTTTATTTCCAGGGTCAGGATGACGAAAACAGGTGCTGAGATGACTACACAGCAGATGAAGGAGGAAGGGAATAATGCATATAAGAATGGTGACTGGGGAACTGCTATAGACAAATATACTCAGGTGAATATAGAATCAGTTTCATGAATTTGTCAATAGGCTTTCATACTAAAAGTGAATTATGCATCATGATAGTCATTTCGCCCTTCAAGTTCATACAGGTGTTCCCCACATGTAGAACAGGGAGTCCCAGCTTAATCCTCTCAATTGGTTCCAGAAAAACAGAGTATTATGTGAAATAGTGCTAAGAGGAGGCTAATTTGCTACAAGAAGTAATGTAAAGAGTTGCAGATAACTACAAAGGCCTCCTCCATTATAAAATTACATTAGATGAAAATATATAACTTCGGTTATATTGGGTAATTATTGGTACTGCGTTACAAAACTGTACAGTATTGTGAATTGTATAAATAACTTGAAGAATGATTGCTTACGTTGAAGAAGTTAGCATACCTTAAACCTATCAACCTGCTAGCATTAAAAGGCTCAACTTTAGATACCCCAGGATAATCTTTCTTAGGATTTTCTTGTAGTCTCCACGCCTTCCCTTGAATAAGCATTAAACTCGGACGCATACAGCAGCATTTAGTTGTATCCTCAGTCTAAATTTATACTTGAGAGCCTTTCCATTTATACAGTTATTGTTTAAGGTAAGAGCCTATATAGGAGTTGCAATCTTTCCACATTCTTTTATTTTTCTTTTCTTTTAAACTATTCGCCATTTCCCGCGTCAGCAAGGTGGCGTTAAGAACAGAGGACTGGGCCTCTGAGGGAGTATCCTCACCTGGCCTCGTTCTCTGTTCCCTTTTTTGGAAAATTAAAAAAAAACGAGAGGGGAGGATTTCCAGCCCCCCGCTCCCTCCCCTTTTAGTCGCCTTCTACGACACACAGGGAATACGTGGGAAGTATTCTTTCTCCCCTATCCCCAGGGATAACATTCTTTTATATATTCTGTATATTTATAACTTGTCCTTCTTGTTGATCCAGCCAGTCATCAAATTGTTCATCTGCTTCAGTGTTTTATCCTTCTTTACATCCAATATAACCATCCAATTTAACTGCCAAGAGCCTATGATTATAGGAAATAGTGCTAAGTGGAGTAGGGTATCTTAATGAAATGAGCACAATAGCAAAACATCGCTGAATGAAGAAGAATCAAGTGAGAACTGTCCATGTATACATTTCCAGAAAATGTTACTTTAAGAAAACTCCATTTTCCCATAGACATTTGATATACAATTTGAGACACATTCCAGAGTCTAATCTTTTTTTCCCTTACATTACTTAAATTCTGCTAAGTTGCATAAATGACTACTTTGCACTGTTAATGTAGTTGTAAAGTAACTGTAGTATGGTAAAGGTAAACACACAAATAGTAGGTGGTGTGTGTAAGGATGGCTGTTTTTTAGCTCGCTGTAAAGTGTTGTCTGTTTGGAACTCATTTTGACAGAGATGGAGTTCTTTAGAAAGTTAGATTAGCTTAAAGTACATGTACTTATAAATTTCGCCGAGATTCCAGTGTATCAGAGTGCATTGTGTTCGAAAGTGCCATTGGAAATTGTTCAGCAAATATGTTAAACTAACTCAGGGACTGTCTTAACTGAATCAGTTTCCTAATACCTCAACTACTTTGAAATTTAACTATGCTGCACTTCAATTGGTATATGTTAGTTTGTATTGCACATATATCTAATTTCTTACTAGACTAATTGTGAAGTGCAGCTTTTTTTAGGTGATTGATAATCGTAACAGTGATTATATTGTGTATAGTTCGTGTTGTTAATTCTTTTTTCTACAGGCTTTGTCACTTAGTACGGAAGAAAAGGACCATGCAGTTTTATACAAAAATCGTGCTGCTGTGCATCTAAAAGTTGATGATTTTGAAAATGCTGTGAAAGATTGCACAAAATGTAAGTTCATCATTTCTTTTGGGATTCATTTTTGTGTAATATGTGTATATAATCTTTAACAGTATTATGAACATTATACTGATACTGATTAGAACATGTGGTTTTGGAAATTAATTCTCCGTTTTAGGAACAATGCATCTCGGAAATTTTGTATAATTATTGCAAATTTGGGTCAAGGTCTTCAAGTAAGTACAGTAAAACCACCATTTTGTATTTGTCTGTGGTATCTGCAATGAACACATTTCTGGCTTTCATGAGTTCTAGTGTTTAGTTATCAAATTGTTGAATAAAAGAAAAAGGATCAAAATTTCCTACCGTTTGATGCCTCATGAATGATGTTTTATGAATGATTTTACTTTTTTTTTTTTTTTTTTAATGCTTCAACCACAAAAAACTGTTATAGTGAGTTTTAGAAGCAACTTGTAAACATGATACCAGAGAAAAGATAGACAAAGATTATAACCACATTTTGTAGTGCTTTTAATTAGTGTATGTTCAGTATATGAAATACCTTTTCATGATACTTTATGGAGATATGATTTGTACAAGTTTTACGAGAATGTTGTTCATGTACTTGTGAAGGAACGATGGGAGAAAAAGTTTACCGTGAAGCTGGATAGTGCAGGATGCTGCGGGACTTGCTAGGCACAGTATAGTGTAGTTGAATTTTATGCTGAATGAAAGGGATGAGGTAATGGTAACAGGTAGAGAAGAGCAGAAGAGAAGGATAGGGTATTGTGAAGGACGGTTGAATATGTTAAATGATAGGGAAGCAGATGAGGGATATCTGGTTCATGGATACATGCAAAGCAAGAGAGTCATGATAGGTGATTTGGTGAAGAGTTAATGAATGCCTTGCATAAGGTGAAGTATGGCAAAAAGGTTGGAGTGGATGGTATTGCAATTGTATTTCTCAAGAAAGGGAGTAACATAATGTTGATTGGTTACTTAGGATTGTTTTTGTATGTATGGATCAAGGTGCCTGAGGATTGGCAAAATGCTTGTGTGGTGCTGCACCACTTTATAAAAGGCAAGGGTGACTAAAGTTGGTGTTCAAACTACTGAGTTATAAGTTTGTTTAGTGTACCTGGGAAGGTGTATGTGAGAGTGGTGATTGAGAGGGTGGTGGCATACACAGAACATCAGATTAGAAGAGGGGGAACAATGTGGCTTTAGGAGTGGTAGAGGATGTATGGATTAGGTGTGTGTTTCAAAGAGTTTACATAAAATACTTAGAGAAGTGGATGTGGGATTTACAGATCTGGAGAAAGGGTATGATACTGTTGAAAGAGATGCTTTGTGGTGCTATTAATACTGGTGTGGGAGAAAAGCTGCTTGAATCATTACAGTTTTTTTATCGAGAGAAACGTGTTTGAATGGGATGAGAGGAGAGCAAGTAGTTCCAGGTGAAGATGGGTCTGCAGCTAGTGTGTATATCACTGGCTGATTAATAATCTCTTTATGGATGGGATGGTGAGGGGGGATGAATGCAAGGGTCTTGGAGAAAAGTACAGGTAAAGTTGCCTTGTGCTGATGACAGTGCTGATGGCAGATTGTTGTCAAAAACTGCAGAAAATGGTGTCTTAAGGAGTATTATGAAAGGAGAAAATTTGAAGTACATGTGAATAAAAGGAAAGTTATTAGCTTAAGTAGAGAGAGGGAGATGTGTTGGAAATTATATGCTTGAGGACAATATGTGGCTTGAGGTTACTTACTTGAAAAGAAAGGATGACTAAGAGAAATTTTTGGTTGTAAGAAGAGTATGTATCAAAGAGCTGGAGAGGGTGTGCTGAAATGGTTTAGACATATTGAGAGGATGAGTGAGGAGGGGATGACTGAAAGGGCATACATGCTGGAAGTGGAGGATACAAGGAGGAGGTATAGAGTGAGATTCTTTTAGTGATCAGGATACCCTGTGTTACCCCAGGAAGTCTTCCAAGAGCTTCAATACTTAGGGAAATGATTAACTCCTTTAGAGGGTAGATCTTTGACAAGACTGTATTCCCAATGATACAGCCTTGCTGAAGGTGACTTTTCACCCATGGTGTAACCCCATGCAGGCAGAGTCTACTTACACCAGTCTTTGTCTTTGGTGTATTATAGATAATAGCTGCCAGTGTACGAATGCATGCAAATAAAGCCATTTGTTGTTTATTCCCGGTGCTACTCCTCTGAGTTGGGAAGGTAATTAGATAAACGTGGTGAAAAAACTTATTCCAATGTCATTGATTTTGTATTCTTTTCAAATGCTAGGTCTTGAACTGTCTCCAAAAGACCCCAAGGCACTTTTCCGTCGAGCCCAGGCTTATGAAGCTCAGGAACAGTTTGAGAAGGCTTATGCAGATGCCAGGGCAGTCCAAGCTGTTGACCCTAAGAATAAGGAAATTCAGGAAATGCTGTCAAAATTGCATAAGATTGTGCAGGATTTAGTAAGTTAGATTTATACTCTATTTATGATATTTTTATTATGGTTTTCTGAAATATTAAGATTTATTCAGGCTCTTGCAGTAGATCCTTAAGAGATGATAAGTGAGGAAATGAATAGTATAGGCAGAGTTCACATTTAGGGCAGGGAATTGCCTTCCCAAATCTGCATGGGATCCAGGGAAGGTTTTTTAGAAATCCATGTCAATATTTATATTTAGTGTTTATTGTTTATATTTAAAGCTTTGATTTTGATTTATATGAAACTTGTGGTTAGGGCAGTCTTTAGATTCATCCCAGAAAGTAGTAATAATGGAACTCATTAATTTGATGAAATTTAGTAATAAATGCCCTTGCTTTACATAACTGTTGCAATGGACTGTCTTATTTTCTTTGTCTGTAATGGGTAAATCCTCTACTATAAGCTTATTTCATTGTGTTACATGTAGGCCAAGGGCAAGATAAGTCACAAAGTCAAACTTTGACCTCCCAAAAAATAGATTGCCTCCTTTCAGACACTGACAACAAGTACAGTAAATAATATTTGTTTGGTGGATGGAAAATGGTGTTGTAGTTCAGTGAGCATGAAAGTTGCAAATACATATTTTGTACTTCAGAATATTCACGAGGTCATTAGAATATGTGGTAGACACGCATGGAAGACAGACTACATGAACATGATTGCTGTGTTTCTGATAAGAAAGAAAATGAAAGGTTGCGAGCATTATGCTTGGTTTGTGGAGGGTTAGCCAGGGGTTTATCATATCGCATAATAGTATTATGTTGGTTTGCCTTTTATTGTAGATGGTATGTGAATGACCGATTGTGAAAGATTAAAGTATAGAAATTTAAGAAAGTTGAAAACTAACCTTAAAAGAATTTGAAGAAACAGAATGAAGTAAGTTTGAGGTAATGTGAAGGCAGCTAAATCTAGCACAGTAATGTGTTGAACTGTTTGAAAAGATTGTGGAAAGCGAAGTGCAGCATTGGGAAATGTGAATTAAAGTTTGTTAATGAGAAAATGAGTTTAGAAGAAAAAGCTAAACCTTCCCAAAATTATGATAGGAGGGCAAAGAGTGTATAATATAAAGCCCCAAATGGAAATGTGAAGATCTTGCATACTGAAAAAGGGAAAAAGTGGGTAAATAGGTACAATGTAGAGAATAGTGAGCAAGTTTGGAAGTAGGTAAATGGAAAAGATGCTGAAAGAGATGTTTACAGTATAGCAGGAGTTAGATGGGTGCTGGTATTTTCTAAGGCCTCCTTCTAGAGGGTCCTACAGCCCAAGGCTGCACATTTTCCAATAGCAGGGAAATGTGAGCTCCTTTGGAATGAGGAGTTGTATGACGAGACTAATCCCATCGATACTGTCTTGCTAAAGTAACTTTTCATTTGCCGTGTAATCTCAAGCAGCTGGAGTCTGGTAATACCTCACTTTACATACAAGTGAACATACGGAGTTTTATGGGAATGTTTTGAGTTTGATTTTTTTACACAAAGATGTGGTGTTGGTAAATAGAATTTTAGGAGTAATTTGGTATTTTAAGTTGCATTAGTTAAGCTTTTAATTAGGGCATTAGAATGTTTTGTAAAAATTTAATAAAAGTGGACATTTATTTTTCCTTATAGTGTGTGATTATAGGTATCTTTGTTCTTTACAGTTAGAAGAAAAAACTAAAACTTCAGGGAAAGTTCAGCAGCTCTTTGAAATTCTTTTTGATCCAGGATGTGAGAAAGACAAGAGAGAAACATGTGCCAATAACATGGTTGCTCTGGCCAAGGAGAGGGCAGGTATGTAACAATGTGCATATTGTACTGTGGCAAAGGATGATAATCGGTTAGCAATAAGATAAGTAATTATCTGTTTCTCGTCTTTGTTTTGCAAGAACCGTAACAATTATCTACAGTTTACAGTAAAATAGGAATTGGTATAACCAGTAACCCATTGATTGTGGCTGCTTGAGATATTAAGTGCATATCCAGGGTAACTCTTGAAAAGTCTCTCTTTTTCTGGTAAAAAAGAAGATAGACTGTATTTTTTGGCTTATAAGACACACCCCGAGTTTAGAAGGAAATACGTTGCAGAATCCCTTCATTTCATTCAAGCCTATGATATTTATTCCAACCATTGTTAGACAAAACTATCAGCTTAGCATACCTTGACCATGTCTTTTCCTAAATCTGACACTTTTTTTTTTCAAAATCACTGATACTGCCTGACATGGTATAGGTGCTGGGACTGGCTTATTTTTACTATATAATGATAGATATGATATACAAGAATTTGATTTGTGTATTCCGTTTTTGGGAACACATCCCCCATGCACAAGGAACGATATGATAATCAGATTATATTTCATCTCGTCAAACTTAAAACAAAATCCTCCTCTTGCTAAGAAAGTGAGTTACAAGTGGGTGATCTTTGGCATATAAGAAACAGGATGACTATCAGGCACATTGTTCAGAGAAAAGAGTGCATCTTGTATGCCAGAAAATATCTGGACATCTTAAGGCTGTAAAGATGATGTGGAAGTTGTCAGACGCATGATGACTGATGCTCATACACACCTGCCAATAATTCATCCACTTTGGCAATTAGAATTGGCTGGCTGCCGAGGTGATGTATTTTGGAGAAGATATATTATCAATGAGTGGGCAGGCTGTGCTGGCGATGCAGGAGATATAGAGCTTATATCATTATAGGAACATGATTGTTACATATGTAGTGAGCTTATCAGTTGAATAAGTGTTCATGCTGCAATGATGTTATCAGTACAATCTCGGCTTGCAGTTTTCATAATTTTATTTTTCAGATTAATCTATTAAAAGATGCATATCTGGGTGACACAAACACTATAAAAGAGTAATCTAATTTGATGTAATGAAGATCCAACTTGATTTTGTAGAGCTGTTGATCAGAAACTAAAGTATAGGACATGCATAAATAGAAGAGTGGATGTGTTGACTTAGCTCCATATTTTAACATGAGCTGAAATTGATCAAATTAGTAATCTTTCCACAGGAATAAGAATGTAGCATGATGAAAGCAGAACTAATTTTCAAAAAGTAAAGTTCCTGTGTGTTCGATCATATAGATTTTCTTTTCCAATAAATTTAGGTTGAGATTGAATGAAATGAGAAATTTCACTTATTATTGTAGATTTGTTATCCTTCGTCTTAAGCTAAATTTGAGAATGTACTTAAATGTGGGTTAATGCTGTGCTCCATCAGGCACAAGCAAGTAGTTAGTGATCTCACCAGTTATGATATTTCTTATTACTGCTAGTGGTGCAGGAAGTGAACGACCTTCCCAAATTTGATGATGTTCTGCCTCAATTTAGAAAAGCCAATGAATGGAACAGTAAATTGGATGGTTGTATGGTTATGTCATTTGGGTAACCTTTGAATGTGAGGTGTGAATCTATATTACAAATATCTCTACCTGATTAGAATTCGTCATTTTAGTGAGGCAAAGCTTAAGTACTTAAGCTGCTCAGATTTATGGATGAATAATTCATCTCTATCATCAAACACAAACCGAGGATTAGTGAACTAAGTTGTAGTACTTGATTAGATTAGAGTCCAGGGTGATTGCATGAATCTGTGATTTAGAAACTAAAGTAAGGGACAGACATGAGGTTCCTTGCGTGTCGTAGAAGGTGCCTAAATGCGGTAGGAGCAGGGGGCTGGAAATCCTCCCCTCCATTTTTTACTTTTTAAGAGAAGGAACAGAGAAGGGGGCCGAGTGAAGATGTTCCCTCTAAGGCTCAGTCCTCTGTTCCTGGCGCATCCTTGCAAACATGGGAGATGACAAATATGTACGAAAAATAAAAAGATCCATCTTGGAACTTTAGCTCTTGGTCACTAGAATAAGTAATTGCACCATATTAAGTAAAACTCCAGCATGATTTAATGAAGCTTTTTTACCTTTTTTGTGGTATAAACTAAATTTCTTTATGTACATACGGTATGTCATGACCTACTTCCATCTTTGACAGCTAGCTAAGGAATGTTGAAGTGAAGAATCTCATTAAATCTGTCCAAATCTGATATGCTTGTAATTTGCAAATATAGTGCAGGATGTTTACACAATTGATATACTTTATCCCCTCCCAAAGAATGGAAGGGGTATTTAGATCACATGTAGCATTGTATTATTTAAACTTGAAATGTGCAATTAACTGATTGTTGACACATATGCGTATTAACTGTTGTACAGTACAGGTGAGGAACTTGAATTAAATGTGATAACTGGATTTTTATCAATATTTATATAGATGTGATATAGAATTTGTAGTTAATGAATAAAAAGAAATGAACATGACATCAGTATGATCATTGAGTAAAATTTTTAGCTGTCTTTTTGTGAGAACTCATTAGTTAGTTGAAAAATGTCATTTCCTGTTATTTTGAAGCAAGAAGACTGACTATAATTGAGTTATAAGTACCTTTGGTAGAAAGTTGTTTAGTGAGCTTACCAACCTCCAGTAATAATACAAAGTACTTTAAAAATAAAATCTCTTGCAGGTGCTGAACTGCTGCTGAAGGAGAATGTAGTGGGTCGAATTGTGCATATGTTGAAAGCAGAGAAAAATCATGAGATCAGAGTTGCCTGTGCAAGAACCCTATCTGAATTTTGCAAGGATTTAGAGAGGGTAGGTGCTTTGCATTTGTATTGGGAATATACTGCTGCATAGACTACTAACAGTATGATAAGTCAGCCACATACTGAAAAAGAAGTGGGAAGAGGTAAGTCATTTTTTGATGGGAGCAGTCCTCTGAGGACTGTCAGATGATGATGGGAGCAGCTTAAAAGTTACAAGCACCATTCAGCAAGCATTCATTGTATTTTTTTGTAAGCTGAGAAAGCACAGGCTGCTGAGGCCCTAATCAAGGCCATCCCATTAATGCTATATACCCTGGGTCAGGTACCCTTTTTATTGACTAACCCCTAGGGGTGGATGAATAGCTGGGTTTATTGTGGATTGCTGCCACAACCTGGATTCGAACCTATGTGCTCAACCCTGGGTGGCCTGTAACTTGTATGTCAGGAAGAAAATTATGATGATTTAGTAATAAAATTTGGTACAAATGTACTTAGTTGATATATTCAAAACCATACAAACCTAAAGATCCCCATTATGGAGATCCTGTAGCTGTGAGGTTGCAATCTAGTCAGATGCAGGGAAACAAAGGACTCCTTTGAAGTAAGAAGTTCCTTAAGACTTTTAATCTTTTTTTTTTTTACATTTATGATGAAAATTCCATGCTGAAGGTTGGACCATTGGGTAGATACATTAGGTAATAACAGTTGGTCGGAACATTAGGAGCCTCTGAAAACACTTCTAGAGTTGCCCTTTGCTAGTGGCCTGTTAAGTGTGAGGCATTAAAACCTAAGAAGTGGCACTTAAGTTCACCAGTAATCTGGATGTGAGAGGACATTTGGGAAGAGGCTGAAGAGGATTAGACAAAAAATAACTAGAGGAACACCATTGTAGAACACCAAGGTTTTGGGGTAGATGTTTTTGTGAATGACTGTCATATGTCCATTTATACAAATGTTTTATGTTCTCTTTACCAGGCCAAGGAAATCCTGAAAGAAGTGGGCATCCCCTGGCTTTTAGAATTAATGAATAGTAAAGAACAGACAGTTGTCAATGCCACACAGTACACCTTCCAAACTCTCTTCAACACCTTGGCTGGCATGGACATAAAACAAGAAAAGAAAGCTGATAGAGTTCTTCGTGCAGGTATGCCGTTGATGTACAGTAAAACCATCAGATTATTGTTGTATTGGTTTGTTTATTATCTTTAGCAAGAAGCAGCTCATATCTAATACACACAGAGCCTCATGAGCTTTTTGTAGAGTTCTTGATCAGTGGAGGATTAAAGTAATATTATATCCCAAAAAAGGGGGGGTTGCCCTGTTTTAGGAAATTTACATCAAGCCAACTTTAAGGGTTTCAGAGGATATGGTTTTCTCTGGAAGATGGTACAGTGATGTCAAGTACTTCCTTGTAGTTAATCAAGTTGGACCTTCTCATTCAGTGAACATGATTCTTGAATCTCCTCTTTGGATGCAGACTTAATGATTAGAACCTCCTCATCTTGAGGGCACTGCTGAGGCCTCAGAATCTTTACTTTTTTGGCAACTTTTCGAAATAACTGGTTTAAGGCAGTAATGGATTCTCCAGAGTTTTCTTGGGAACAAAGACTGATTGTATTGTACTTTGTGCATGACAGCTAGAAAATGGATGTTTCCAAATAAAGACATTGTTTGTTTGATGGTACTTTGTTAAGGCAGAAGAGACAATTAAGTATATCTATCTATCTATCTTTTTTTGTAGCCATATTTCCAATGCCCATTCCCTCTGGGAATTCCTAGCAAGGGGTTTGCGAGGGAAGAGAGTCTCCACTTATCCCTGTATTTACATGTCTCCCTCACATACCCCATTCCATGCATTCTTCCTCCACCTCTCTCTCCTCAGTACTCTTCCATTTTTATTTCCCCCATGTCATGGGTGAGCCTCATCTGACACCAACCCCTTTAATTGTGCTGTCACATACTCCATTCCATGCATTCTTCTTCCATTTCTCTCCCTTCAGTACTCTTCCACTTTATTTCCCCATGTCACAGGTGATCCTCATCTGACACTAACCCCTTTAATCATACTGTCATACACTCTTCTTCTAAGCTCTCTGTCTTGCATTCTTTCCTCATGCCCAAACCACTTCAAAGTATTGCATTTCATTTTACTCCAAATCTCTCATAAACACCTCCACATTACTTTTTTCTTAATTCCATCTAGTCATACCAGATTTTCCTCTCAAAAAACTAATTTCCACAGCCTGAATTCATGACCTTGACTCGTCCAGTGTCCACTTTAGGCTGCACAAGTCAGGGTCGGGAGGATAATGCTGTCCTTTAATCCTGCCTTCACTACCATACTTACACCTCTGCCCTTCATTATTCTACTAAGGGACCCAGTGACTCTTCTACCTTGTACTGGTTTCTCCCTTATCTCTCCTTTCATACCACCACACTTACCCGAGATAGCTCTCAAATACTTAAATTCTGTCATCTCAGTCTTTTTTCCCCCCATATCTGTAACTTTATTGTTATTTTAGTACATTTTTTTTCCTCATTCTATAGGTATGCAGATTCTGTACTTTCATTCTGTTCCCATTTAAATACTTTTTTTTTTCTTTGCTTTGTCGCTGTCTCCCGCGTTTGCGAGGTAGCGCAAGGAAGCAGACGAAAGAAATGGCCCAACCCACCCCCATACACATGTATATACATACGTCCACACACGCAAATATACATACCTACACAGCTTTCCATGGTTTACCCCAGACGCTTCACATGCCCTAATTCAGTCCATTGACAGCATGTCAACCCCGGTATACCACATCGATCCAATTCACTCTATTCCTTGCCCTCCTTTCCCCCTCCTGCATGTTCAGGCCCCGATCACACAAAATCTTTTTCACTCCATCTTTCCACCTCCAATTTGGTCTCCCACTTCTCCTCGTTCCCTCCACCTCCGACACATATATCCTCTTCGTCAATCTTTCCTCACTCATTCTCTCCATGTGCCCAAACCATTCCAAAACACCCTCTTCTGCTCTCTCAACCACGCTCTTTTTATTTCCACACATCTCTCTTACCCTTACGTTACTTACTCGATCAAACCACCTCACACCACACATTGTCCTCAAACATCTCATTTCCAGCACATCCATCCTCCTGCGCACAACTCTATCCATAGCCCACGCCTCGCAACCATACAACATTGTTGGAACCACTGTTCCTTCAAACATACCCATTTTTGCTTTGCGAGATAATGTTCTCGACTTCCACACATTCCTCAAGGCTCCCAGGATTTTCGCCCCCTCCCCCACCCTATGATCCACTTCCGCTTCCATGGTTCCATCCGCTGCCAGATCCACTCCCAGATATCTAAAACACTTTACTTCCTCCAGTTTTTCTCCATTCAAACTTACCTCCCAATTGACTTGACCCTCAACCCTACTGTACCTAATAACCTTGCTCTTATTCACATTTACTCTTAACTTTCTTCTTTCACACACTTTACCAAACTCAGTCACCAGCTTCTGCAGTTTCTCACATGAATCAGCCACCAGCGCTGTATCATCAGCGAACAACAATGACTCGCTTCCCAAGCTCTCTCATCCCCAACAGACTTCATACTTGCCCCTCTTTCCAAAACTCTTGCATTCACCTCCCTAACAACCCCATCCATAAACAAATTAAACTTTTACTTGCATTTATCTTTGTTTGCCAATTCTTGCACACGTCATAAAACAAACACCCTTCTGCAGCTCCTCTTCGCTCTTGGCAAATAACACAGTACCATCCAAAACCAGATTTGCCACTAGCCACCATACCTCACCACCACACCCCATTGTGGAAATCTAAAGATGCCACGCATAAGTTACTTAGTAAAAGTGATATTTGAGTACATATTTGAATATGAGAAATGTGTATTAACTGGTGAATCTCACCATAAACTTTAATGTTAGAGAAAATTCTCTTGCTTTGTAACTGATATTGATAGTGAGGAATATGCCCAGGAATCTTCATTTAAAAAGGTATTACATTGCAGAAAAAAATAAGGTAATCATGTCTTGTTACTTTGCAACAACTTCTTCTGAAGCACTAGATACATTTCACATCTTTGTCAATGTGAACTGTTTCTTGCATGAAACTTAAGAGTCACTGAGGCACTAGTGAACTTGAATTTGTTTCCATATTGGGGAAAGTGGTGAATTTAGAATGCCACAATACCCAGGTATGTTCATTTCACCAGGAGAGGGGGTTTTAGACTTCATATGTTTATTTGTAGTATTATTTGTTCTGTACTTTCCTATGTTAAATGCAGATTGAGCTCAAAAGCAAATACTGATTTATTCTTTCAGCAAACCAGAAGGAAATTGACAGTTTAATGGCTACCATGGTCTCCATTGTGACACAGCGCACCATGACTGGAGAGTGTCGAGATGCAATAATTGAACTTGTCCTCAAGAATGTGGAATGGGATAGATTGGACTGGGGAGACAAATTCATCAAAATGGGAGGTATGAAGGTAGTTATTTAATCATTGTCACTTTGTAAGCTTAGAGATTTCCTCCAACATAGGTACATATAGTTCTATACCTGGGGAAAATTACATTTTTTGGCTGGTACAGCATTTCTCCAAAAACCCAGATACATCTAATTTTCAGTTACATTGATAATAGGATTTTTTTATGGAAAGCATTTTATTTAATAAGAGAGAAGATAAGATTAAATAGAAATAGTTGGTAGGAGCATTAGATAGTAGTCATGAGAAACATCAGGTAGGATCCTCTGCAAACACTGCACTAGAGTCGACCTCTGCCAGTGGCCTGTTAAGACATGTACATCTCTCTATATCTCTACCACCTGTTACAACTGTGTATGTGTATGTATATGTGCGTGTATGGGCATTTATGTATATATATTTGTACATGAGTGGATGGGCCATTCTTCATCTGTTTCCTGGTGCTACCTCGCTGATGTGGGAAACAGCGATTAAGTATAATGATAATATAATGAATGAATAGATTGATAGATAGAAGATCTTGTAGTGTGAAATCTTCAAAGGCAGAAACTTTTAGAGATTCCACATTTATTTTTATCATGAAATGTATCCCCCTTTGGTGGCATATGACACTCCATTAGATTTGTTAAGTTATTTTGTTTCTTTTGTGGTGGTAGTTGTGAAGTGGATGATTTATGTTTTTGCATACTGGCTGAACTCTAGAGCAAAGAGCATACTTTGAATTGAATTTTTATAAATGAAGTTTGAGTGAGAGGAATGGGTATAAGCTTACTTGAGCTTAGTTGATGTATAGCTTGATACTGCTTATCATAGCAGTATTTAATGATGTCAGTTAATAACAAAAGAAATTGATTATTTCTTCCAGGTATTGAGAAAATGTTAGACATTTGCTCCGAGTTGGAAGAGTTTGATTTTGAGAGCCGTATTGATATCACTGAAAATACTCGCATGACAACATCCATCTGTCTGTCAAAGGTGTATGAGACACAGTATGAAGATAAAACCAGAAATATTTACCATGAGAGGGTTGATGAATATATCAGGTAAGTGTTTGAATTAGATATGGTTGTGATTTTTTTTGTAGTGACAAAACAAATGCATGGAAGAGATATTTTAGGACAAGCAAAACTCTAGGAGTCTTTTGAAGCTTGGCAAAAAAATAATTAGGCGTAAGCTGTGAGCATATTTGTAAATTCGTAATTTAAGAAGCTTCTTAACAAATATTTAATAGTAAGTGAAATGTATTTATATGTTTGGGCATTGGCACTGGGTCTAGGGCTTTATATGTCAGATGTGCCCAGCAATGATAAATTAGGGACTGATATTGAAGTCCTCTGCAGTATGAGAAAGATTTTTGTAGAGTGGAAGGAGAACAACCACTTTTATTTTTAGGACAGCTAATCATTGCCCATAATTACCTAATTGTAGTGAGAGAGAGAATTTTACATTCTTAGGCCCCATCTCTTGAACAATCTTCATTAGCAGATGTCCTTTTGAATATATGTTTGCTGTTTGCACTAACCATGTCCTCAATTAGTCTCTTCCATTCATCCACCACTTACACACTGTAAAGGTATTTCTTTACCATGGTATTTACAAGTTTTTTACTTAAATTTCATGTTACATCCTCTGGTTGCTCTATCCCTACATCTCTCAAGAGAACTATCCTGTCCATTTCATTAGTCTTTCTTAAAACCTTAGAGGTTGTGATCAGCTCACCCCTTTGTTACCTCTCTTCTAATGTGGGTAAATTTAAGGCTTCCAGTTTCCCTGTAGCTTAGTTGTCTCACTTCTGTTATCTTTGTTGCCCTCCTCCAGACTTTCTCTAATGACTTCTTTATTCTTCTTTAGGCGCAGTGACCAAACCTTAGAGGGATGTTGTTTTTTTGGCCTTATGTAGGGTACGAATAGCTTACTAACAATTTCCTTATCCGTATACATGAAAGATATTTTGATATTTGCTAGCAGCTAGTTTGCTTGCTAAGTATTTTGTTAATATCCTTTTTTTAAGCATGTTTGACAGGAAGAGCAAGATGATTTACTGCATATAGAATCGTCTCAAATTTCCTTCTTCACTTTACATTGTTTAGCCTTTTTCAATTAATTCTACTGAGGTTCAACAATCACTTTGTGGAAATGCACCCTGTCATAAGTTTAAAGAATAAAGCAATTACATCTGGAAAAAATGGTGTCTGTGCATCAGGTTCACAGATAATGTATTAACCCTGGTGAAGGAGTACTAACTTGGTCAGTTTAGAAAAGAATGAAAGTCTTGCACCACATTTTTGTAGTTAATCTTTAAGCCAAGTGAAAGACAGATGAGTAATAGAAGGAGAGTGTGAAAGTGATTTAGTGGAAGGTGCTGTGATTAGATAAGTTTAAGAAGCAGCTTCGTATGTATTCTAAGATATTTTCGTACTGCAGTAGATGATGTTATGGGATAATGATAACATTTCATCATAATAGTCGCAGAAATGAGTTAGTAGGACACATTTTGCTGGAAGTTTTTGCAGAAGACTGCTTCAGGCTTACATCTGCTAAAAGTCTTTATCACTGTAGTGCATAACCTTATCATTCACTACCCAAAGAAGTTTTTATTTTTTCAATTGAGTTGGAATTTAATTTTCCTTTATTATTGGTGCTTTGGTCATGCCACAGTACTTGTCCTTGCATTGTTTGTAAGGATTTTTATAAGAAACACCCATTCAGGAGAAGTGTAGGTGCATGTAGTGTGTTAAAGAGTGATAGAGCTTATGATTGTGATGAAAAAGTCAGTCATCAGCAGGATAAAGTATATTTAAGATACAGTATTTCCCAGATAATCCCGGATTAGAAATAAGGGTCTCTTGTGCCATGATAGAGGTGTGCCTTCTGGGAGACTTTTACACATGGATGGTATATTCTTAACTCTTTCATTAACCTTTCATGCTTGGAGAAAGGAAAAGTCATTGAATGTTTCAAGGGAATGACAAAATTATAAAAATGAAGGGATAACAGAATGGGTAGATGTGACATGTAGGAGAAATTTGTGGTAGAGAGGCTTCATGTAGAAAATTGCCTAAGGAGAGAACGAAAAAAAGGAGGGTAGGTTTGTGTTGGAGTCGGTAGCTTTGAAGTTAAAATGTAGGAGTATAAAATGTGTTTTAAGTGATTGTGCATTGATATGGAGAGTATTGTTTGAAAGGAGATTGTTGTTTACATTTCTCCGAAATAAAAATGTACGTTTGGCAGTAAGTTGATAAATAGACAGTGTATTTTGATTACCTGTTCTAACTGTGCCCTTATTTCAGACTTCGGTTACTCACCCCAGATTTGGAACACAAAGTTCGTGTAACTGTTGCCATCACCACGCTGCTGCTCGGTCCTTTGGATGTCGGGAATAGGCTTATTGCAAAGGAGGGTATTTTGGAGATGATGTTAGTCATGGCAAATTCAGATGAAGTCTTACAGCAGAAGGTAGGTATCTATTCTGCTAACCACCCTCAAGAGGTTAATAAACAGTATTATACCACATAGCTGCTCACAATGGTATCATGTAATCCAGTAACATACTTCATTGGTATGTCTGGATTACAGAATACCCTTGGGTTGACATAAGGCCTCTCATTGGGAAGTTTTCATAGACCTGAAATATGCCTGTTGAGACAGTGGAATTTGTTCTGATTTGATGTTATGTTCTAACTTAGTTCTTATTATACAATTTAGGTTGCTTGTGAAGCTCTGATTGCTGCAGCATCAAAAAAGGATAAATGTAAGTCCATTGTAACACAAGGCACAGACATCCTGAAGAAGCTTTATCAGAGCAAGAATGACTCCATCCGAGTGCGTGCACTGGTTGGACTATGCAAACTTGGCTCTTTGGGTGGCACTGATGCCTCTATGAAACCCTTTTCTGAAGGAGCATCACTCAAGTTGGCAGAAGCTTGCAGAAGGTATACTGTTTCTATTATAATGCGCTCTCTTATTTCATCATGTGCTCCTTTACCCACTAATTAGGGATAATGTTGTTATTAGGATTATCTTAACATTGTAGTTATGAAATGGGTGTGTTTTCAGCTGCCAAAGGTGTAATTGTAGTATCGAGTAAAATAACCATGTAAGTCTTCGTGGTGATTTGGTATTCACACAAGTGCAAACGCTGGAGGAGTAACAAAGTGTAGAGAGAAAGAGGAGTGTCTTCTAACCCTAGGACCCCTTTTTTGGGAACCCAGCGGCTTTGAGGCTATTACAATCCAAAGCAGGGAAACGATGAACTCCTTTAGAGCAAGATGTTCCTTGACAAGACTAGACTCCCATTTGTCAACTAATTGTGTTACAGCCAAACCACATACACACACTGAAATGACCTGCCCTCCAAACACCACACCACCAGACATACATCCGTCAGAAGCCACAGTCTCCACATGTACATAACTTGCCTGCTTTCAATCTTTACATCACTTATTCCCACAACTCTTTATATACAGAATCATCATATGCTAAGACACTTCATGCTCACAATGCAATGACCACAGTGAAGACACCGAACAGTTAATGCTCAGAGGCACTGCACTTTGAACAAAACTACACTTTATGACCTAAGGTCTTGCCCAGTGGATGCCTCATAAAGATATAAGAAACTCCTAGGCAAGAAGAAAGTAATAAATCTTTCTTTCATACCTGTTTGCCTATCCCTGTGTTAGCAAGGTGACACCAGGAGCAGATGACAAAATAGCCTCAATTGCTCACATCCACTCTGGCTGTCATGTATAATGCACAAAAACCAGAGGCCCCCTGGGTCCACAACCAGACTCCACAGATCTTTCCATAGTTTCCCATGACTGCTTCATATGGCCTGGTTCAGTGCCCCTTGTATAACCACATTTCTCCAATTGACTTTATCCTGTGCACACCTCACACCTCCTTTGTGTCCCACTTTTCCTTGTTCCCCTACTTCTGACATGTATATCTTCTTAGTCATCCTCTGCATATGTTCAAAACATTTCAGCACACACTCTTCAACTCTCATACATACCCCTCTTAGCACTACACCTGTCGCTTATTTTATATTTAATCAACCCTCATTACATGACATACCATCTTCAAACATTTCATTTCCAACCCATCCAACCTCTTGTGTACTTTTCTCTTTTTTCAAGGGCTCTTGCCATCAGATGTACCTATCTTTTCATGCTGACAGTGCCTTCTCTTTCCACACACCCCCCAGTGCACCCAGGACCCCTCACCCACCCTGTAACTAACTTAAGCTTTCATAGTTCCAGCCAACCAAACTGTCCTCCACTGCAAAGCCTAATAACCTTGTTTTTATTCACTTTTACTCTGTTTTCTGCTTTCACACACTGTCTCGCTTTCAGACACCAGCTTCTGCAGTTTCTCTCAAATCAGCCACCAGCAGCATGCCATCAGTGGAAATTTACTAGCTCACCTCTCAACCCTCCAACCATTGTCGGACCACAGGCCTGCTCCTTTCAACTTGCATTGCATTCACCTCCTTTACTAAACCTGTCCATAAATAAATCAAAAAGTCATCACACACACTCCCGTTGCAGACCTACTTTCACCTCAAGATGGCTAGAGTGGATGGGATTGCAGTTTTTATCAAAAAAGGTGATGATTGTTGTTTTAATATGTTATATAGGATTTTCAGTGTATGTATGGCTCATGGTAAGGTTCCTGAGGTTTGGCAGAATGCATATATAGTACCACTTTATAAAGGCAAGGGGGACAGTTTGTCGCATGTTCTTTGTAAACTGTATGGGAGTGCAGTGATTGAGAGGGTAGTAAAATGCACAGAGCATCTTACTTTAATGCTGGTAGAGAATGTAGATCAGGTTTTAGCTTTGAAGTCTGGGTGCAAGAAATTCTTAGAAAAACATAAGGATTTGGATATGGCATTTGTAGATTTGGAGAAAGCTTTTGATAGCACTAATAAACATTCTCTCTGGAAGGTATTACAAATTTATAATGAAGTAATGTGTTTTTCAGGTTTCTCGTAAACCCAACAAAGGATAAAGAGATGCGACGTTGGGCATGTGAGGGTCTCTCCTTTCTTACCCTTGATGCTGATGTTAAAGAAAAGCTTATCAATGACAAGAATTCCCTTCGTTCAATGATCGAACTTGCTAAAGTAAGTGTTATGATACATTTCCTCCAGTTTGATCATTATTAGATGCTCGTTAATAAACGTTTGTTGGGTACTGTGTACACGATTTTATTGGATCCATATATATGTGTATGGACATGAAACGATAATGCAGATGCAGTTATACGTTTGTTGTTCATCCACAGAATAAATGTGTTTACTTGATTAAAAAGGAATTTTGTATTAAGCAAAACACCTTCATTTGAATTGCCTAAAATTTTCTTTATTCTCTTTCCAGTCTGGTGATATGAACTGTTTGTATGGAGTTGTGACAACGTTTGTAAATCTCTGTAATGCATATGACACTCAAGAAATAATTCCAGAAATGATTGAGCTGGCTAAATTTTCTAAGCAGCACGTGCCAGAAAAGCATGATTTAGATGATCAAGATTTTATTGATAAGCGGATCAAAGCACTGGCTGAGGAAGGTGCAGCTTCAGCGCTAGTAGCACTCAGCAAGACAGAGAGTAATAATTCCAAGGAACTTATTGCAAGGTATACCCATTCCCAATATTGTCCATTTTATGAATGAAAGTGTGGTATTGGGAATGAAGTTTATGGAAGATGAATTTTCAGTTGGAACTGTTTGCTGATAATGTTATAGATGTTGATTAGAAAGGGCCAAGATGTACAGACATTGAGGATAGTAATTTGGAAGCTTATGTATCAGGGAGAATTTTTGAAGTTAGCAATATTCAGAAGTTTTGAGAAAAAGTAAAAAATATCCATGAAATGCAAGGTTTAACAGGCATGTTGCAGCTCAGTTTAGTGAAAGAAAAACATGGGTTAATGACTTCAAGCATGTATAATGAATTTTCAAGAAAGGGGATGAGTGAAGAGTGGACATATTGATAAGGTTATAGAAATGAATAGAGATTTTTACATTTCCATGTTGGTTAGGAGAAAAGTGAAAATTAGACTTCTAGTTTAGTTTGTGTGTATAAGAGACCTGTAGAATAATAATCGGTAAATAATACCTACTAGTCTTTTTACAACAGCTCTGAGTCATACTGTTTTCCATATTTAGTTTACTATCAAGTGATGTAAATCAGCTTTACTGTAATGACATGTCTCTGCTTTGACAGAAGTGAATTGTTGAAAAGTACCAATTTACCATTTGCCCCCTATAACATATAGACATCTCTTGAGTTGAGGTTGGACTTGACTAGAAGATTTAAAGTAGTATTTATACCCATTATTGACAGCTTTTGGAAGTACTTTAGCTGTTCATTAATATGACTTGTGATTAGCAGCAAATGTAGGGCTACAGTGGTGGTAATTTCTTAAATGTCCAGTTGAGTTTCCTCAGTATATAAGATCTGCACAGTTTGACTATTAATTTAACAATCCATTAGTATATGTCCCATTTTATCTCCAGTTTTTGTTTTTAATGGTTTCTTGGTTCCCCCAATTAACTTTCAGGTTGTTCAATGCCATCTGTCAGATGCAGGAGAATCGAGGTTTGGTTGTTCAACAAGGAGGCACTAAGGCTTTGCTTGGTCTGGCAGCAGAAGGCACAGAGAAAGGCAAGACAGTAGCGGCACAAGCCTTGGCTCGCATTGCAATCACCATCAATCCAGAGGTTGCTTTCCCAGGACAGAGGGTAGGTGTGGTGGACTTTTATTTTGTCTTTTCCATCATTGATTGTCTCTGTCTCATTTTCTTGTCAAAATTGTTGTATTTTAGTCATATATTCATAAGCCATAATAGTAGTGTACATTTTAAAGAGATGAGGGAAATTCTGTGCACTTTTTTTTTCCCCCAGGCCTATGAGGTGGTACGTCCTTTGTTAAAATTGTTAAATCCAGAGTGTGCAGCATTAGAGAATTTTGAGGCACTGATGGGCCTCACTAACATTGCTGGAATGTCTGAGTCAACCAGGAAGCGCATCATAAAGGAAAAGGGACTACCACTAATCGAGAACTACATGTTTGAACCTCATGAAATGATTAGAAGAGCTGCTATTCAGGTGAAGTTATCTTATGGATTTAAAGTGTGAGGCTCTTTTACTGTGGTTACTCCCTTGAGTGAGTTCCTGAGGGAATGGGCATCAGATATAGATAGAGATAATTTATATTTTCAAAAGAAAATTATATACAGATACTGGAGGGATATGTAGAAAAAAGTGTTGTAGATATGAATCGGCAGAAAAAATTTATATATTTAACATTTACAGGAAGTTTTGTGTTTACTGTCGTGTTATAAGTCAAAAATTAGTTTAAATTTAAATGTTATTAAAGATCTAATTTCTCCAAAGCTTCTGATCTGCACACAGAAGTATCTGAAAATAAGTAAACTTTTTGTTTATTTTATATATTCATTTACAGTGTATGGCAAATATGTGTGCATCTCCAGACATAATTAAGATCCTGGAAGGGGAAAACGACAAGTTCAAGTACTTGTTCCTGTGTGCATCTGATGAGGATGAGGAGATTATCAAGGCTGCTGCAGGTGCACTCTGTATGGTCATGTCTGAGTCACCCAAGTGTTTAATGAAGGTGTTTCAGGTAAGATTAAGTTTACCATTTACGATCTGTATGGTTCTATCAAATTCCAACAATCCTGTTTACTTAAGTGCCAATGGGAATGAATCTTTTATGGGAGTCAGATTTGCAAAACTGGGTTACTAGTCAAATGTAAATAGGTTAGTGAGGGTTATGAATTCTCAATTCCTTAAGGTAGAATTTCGACTCTGCCACATGTTTCATGTGAGAAATAGTCTGTTAATTAACCAATCAATTTTTCATTAATTTGGGAAGCATTGGACAACTGTAAATGTTAATTGTAGTCTTACATAAGTGTTGTTCTATAGTTTGCTCATGTTATAACATTTATCACCTTAGGCTAAGGATTGGGAAGAAATCCTCGAGTTCTTGCTTTCGCATAAAGACAAGGACATCCAGTACCGTGGTACTATCATCGTTTACTTGTTGGTTTGCCATGATAAGCAGACAGCAGAGAAAATAATAGACACTCATTGCAAGGTGCGTATTACATTTTATCTTTTGGACTTTAATTGTAAGAGTCTGTGGGTAGTGAAATGTTTGTTGCTGCCACTAACTTCTTCAGACCTTGTCAGCAGGTGAGCTAAATTCATATCAGTTAATTGAATGTAATAAGGTAGTTGGTAACACAACTCATTCTTTGTAACACTAGATTTAACTATAGTATTGTACAGTGGTCCTGGCATCGTTGTTTGGATGTAAAAGATATGGGCTTTGGATCAAGAATTATGGAGGAGGGTGGATGTAATTACTATGTGTTTGAGGGAGAGAGTTTCATTCTTGTTATGCCCTGTCTCTTAACCCTCCATGTGTTTATCATGTCTTTACTACTTTGTGTGTGTGTATATGTATATATTTATTTATAAATTATACTTTGTTGCTGTCTCCCGCGTTAGTGAGGTAGCACAAGGAAACAGACGAAAGAATGGCCCAACCCACCTACATACACATGTATATACATACACGTCCACACACGCACACATGCTTGCCTATACATGTCAGCGTATACATAAATATACATACACATATATACATTTACCTAATTCATACTTGCTGCCTTTATTCATTCCTGTCGCCACCCCGCTACTTGCCTCCCACACCATATATTCTTAATAACTTCCACAGAGCATCTCTATCAACTCTATCATATGCCTTCTCCAGATCCATAAATGCTACGTACAAATCCATTTGCTTTTCTAAGTATTTCTCACATACATTCTTCAAAGTAAACACCTGATCCACACATCCTCTACCACTTCTGAAACCATGCTGCTCTTCCCCAATCAGATGCTCTGTACATGCCTTCACCCTCTCAATCAATCCCCTAATATTCAATAATACACTCACCCCAACTCTCATTTGCCCTCTTTTTCACCTCTTGCACCTTTCTCTTAACCTTCTGCCTCTTTCTTTTATACATCTCCCGGTCATTTGCACTATTTCCCTGCAAAAATTGTCCAAATGCCTCTCCCTTATCTTTCACTAATAATCTTACTTCTTCATCCCATCACTCACTATCCTTTCTAATCTGCCCACCTCCCATGCTTCTCATGCCACAAGCATCTTTTGCACAAGCCATCACTGCTTCCCTAAATACATCCCATTCCTCCCCACTCCCCTCATGTCCTTTGCTCTTACCTTTTTCCATTTTGAACTCAGTCTCTCCTGGTACTTCCTCACACAAATCTCCTTCCCAAGCTCACTTACTTTCACCACTCTCCTCACCCCAACATTCTCTCTTCTTTTCTGAAAATCTCTACAAATCTTCACCTTCGCCTCCACAAGATAATGATCAGACGTCCCTCCAGTTGCACCTCTCTGCACATTAACATCAAAAAGTCTCTTTTACATGCCTATCAGTTAACACATAATCCATTAACACTCTCTGGCCACCTCCCCTACTTATGTATACCTATGTATATCTCTTTTTAAACCAGGTATTCCCAATCACCAGTCTTTTTTCAGCACAAATCTACAAGCTCTTCCATTTCCAACATTGAACACCCCATGTACACCAATTATTCCCTCGACAACCACATCACTCACCCTTGCATTCAAATCACCCATCACTATAACCCGGTCTTGTGCATCAAAACTGCTAACGCACTCGCTTAGCTGTTCCCAAAACACTTGCCTCTCGTATATGCACATGTTCGAAAACAATATATAGTGTGGGTAGGATGGATCAACTATGAAATGATGGGGTAAGAAAGAAGTGTGGTAGTAAAAAGAGTATGTATGAGAGAAGTGAAGAGGGTATACATTTCATAAGTAGGAGGAACATGAAAGGTGAAACTGAGGAGTGCACAGGATTACGCAAATCAGAGCTCTGTGGTACACAGGGATCCACATGCTGTCGATGGAGTGAACCAGAGTATGTGAAGAAGTCAAGACTATGGATAGGAGTCTCTGGTTTCCATGCATCACACATAGATGTTAGCAAATGAGGCCATTTTTTTCATGTTTCTGGCATCACTTAATAATGAGGGAAATGGCAAACACATGAAAACAAAGTATCAAAAAATCTGAATGCTTATAAATACTCAAATAAAGTAATGTCTTCCTATGCATAAGGGGAAAAGCAATGTCAAAATTTTAATAACCCCAGGTTCAAGAATGCTAAAACTGAGAAATCGATGGTATGTAATACTGATCAGATGTGCAACAATTTTGTGAAATTCACTGAAATGCAGTACTTCAAAATACACTATACAGCCTTGACATAATGACTGCTTTGTTAATTGGGCCCATTTACTTTCCCTTGCATAAATTTGTGAAATAACCAATACAACTTTACAGGCAACATTCTTCTCTTGCAGAACCAGGATGACATTTAATAACATAAGGAAGGTAAACAGATGGATTAATCCTCATAAGTATTAATGGTTACTTTGTGATATATTTTCGTTTCAGGAACTTGCATGTGGTCTGGTACCTGCTTGGCCTATACACACAAAAAAGAAATGGGGTTAAGTAATGCTCAGAAGGGTTGGTGAGTAGTGGGCTGAAGTTAAATTACTAGTGAAAGAGAAAGGTTTATACAAGTGGTACCTAAAGGGAATATTCAAGAGAAAGGTGCAGAAGCTGAAAAGGACGGCAAATGGGAGATGGGGGTGAGAGTAAATTTCAGGAAGAATAAGAAATCTTTTGGCATTTTTGAAGCTTTGCACTGGATAGAGGAATCTTGTTTTTGTGCATTACACCTGATAGATTGGATGTGAATAAGTCTCACTGATAGATTGGATGTGAATAAGTCTCACTGATAGATTGGATGTGAATAAGTGAGACTATTCTTCAGCTACTACTGGCACTCGCTTGATTCTCAGAATTTTCATACTTGTTTGCCATTTCCCATGTTACCAGAGTAGTGTCAGGAACAATGAAAATGTGCTCACAAGCCTTTCTTTGGTTTTGCCCACACACTTAACATGTCCTGGTTCAGCCCTTTCACAGCACATCGACCCTAATTTACATATCACCATACAACCCACTTGTTGGGCCACCTTCACCCCTAGCACACTGCATACCTGTTCCTTTTTCTAAATATTTCTCGCACATTCTTCAAAGCAAACACTTGATCCACACATCCTCTACCACTCTGGAAACCACACTGCTCTTCCCCAATCTTATGCTCTGTATATGCCTTCACCCTCTCAATCAGTACCCTCCCATATTATTTCCCAGGAATACTCGACAACTTATGCCTCTTTAGAATAAATACTTGCCTTTGTCCTGATGGCACTATGTATGCATTCCACCAATTCTCAGGCACTTCACTATGGTCCATATATACATTTAATATCTTTACCAGCCAATCAACAATATGGTCACCCCTTTCTTAATTTCTGGACACTGGATGTTCAGAGTGCACAATTATACTCATGGCCTCCCTGACCACACTTCCTTAAGGAAGACCTGTAGATCTAGATGTTTTCTTATGGTGACCAAGGATGGGTTTTAGTGGTGAAATGATGTTCTGAGGGAAGCCATGAGCACTGGCCAACAGCTTCCTAATTATACCCAGTTTCTTGGTGATAATTGGAGCTTTCTACTTCTTAGAAACATCAGAACTAACCATCTTGAAGCTCTGGTAAAATTAATAATCTCCAAAATCAAAATCCACAAATTGAAGTGGTAGCCAGGAGTAGTAGAGAAAACAGTTCCATCCTCATGTGACACATTACACACCTATTCATTGAATCGAATCACAACTGTTGACAATCGCTAAGCTTCTTGCAAAACATTCTCCTCTTGTAATTAGTTTTTACCCACAATGGTTTGGGGCTTTGCATTCCTCCTTCCATAGCTCTTGTCCCCACACTAGTCCTCAACTTAACCCAAACCCATTCTTACCCATTACTGCTGTGCTAGAATGTCCAGGTTCTTTAACACAAAAGTGCTACCTATTGTAAAGCACATCTGTTAATAATTTAATCTATCTGCTTTCTGCAGACTGCCCTTGAAGCCATAAACAAGATTGATAATCCAGAGTTTGTTATGCCCAAGGCTCGTGAATATGCACACAACACCCTCAAGTTATGTGCAACGCAGTGGAAACTCGTCAAAGATCCTGACGTAAGTGATGATTAAAAGCATCATTGTCTGTACCGTAGACCTCAATGTATAATGTCAGTGTGTGAGCTGTTCGTGTATAGTACATTGTCAGAATTTTGTAAACTCCTCCTGTGGGACTTCTTGTGAATGAAATGGTTGGCCCTAAGATACCTATGCAGTGAAGAATACAGTAAGCTGAAAGATTATTATGTAGCCAACATTGGATCATGCATATCTTTTTTCCTGTGCATTCCCTAGAAAATAAACGAAGCTTAGGCCAGATCTTGATTGATGAACTCATAGCATAGGGCACTGAGTATTATTAGCTTGGTATTGGTTACATATAAGGATATCAAGGTCTTCCATAAGTCTGGACAGTTGTCCAAATTAAAATTCAACTAAATAGCCGATCTGTATTCTTTTGGTGGTTTAAACTGTAATTTTAATATGTGCCTTAATTTATGGTGAGAAGAGAGACTTTTATACAAATTATGGAATGTTATATGAAAAGTCCCTGTAAATTTACTGGTAGTTGATTTGTAATAAAATTACCTAAAGCATTTGTTTCATTAACTAATCTGTTTATATCTTTGATGCCATTCCCTTTAGGAACTCCTAATAAGGGGGTGCCAAGGCAAGAGTCTCCAATTATTCTTCCCTCCACCTGCACTCTTCGCCCATTGTTCTCCCTCGAATACTCTTCCACTCTATTGTGCCATGGTCCTCCTCTCGCACCAATCCCTGTCATCATACTGTTATATAATCTTGTAAAGTACCTGGCTTGTACTTTTTCCATGAGATCAACCCACTCTACCATTGATTCCCTAGTATAATACATCTCCCACTTCCACAGCCTGGATTCATCCCATGTTCATATTTTGGCTATGTAAAATAGGATTGCGAGGACTATGCTCTCCCTAAATTACTTCTTCACTTTCATATCTATATGTGTAGATTTCATTATTCTACTAACATTCCTCGGCTTAATCACTGAGATTCTATTGACTAGATGAAACTTTACAAGATGTACTGATAATAACTTTAACTTATTTTTCCATTTTGTTTATGTCCTACAAATGATAATCTTATTATGAAATCCTTTTTTCTCTTACTCACCTTGGAACGTTATGTCCAAAAAGCTACTGCAGAGGTAAACGTCCAGTGCTTAATGTCCTCGAAGAACCACACACACTCAAAGGATGCCTCTGCATTTTAATTCAGGACAATTATAATCTGTATTATGCAAGAAGGTCAGTTTTTTTGTATTACAACCTTGAGTGTATTGCTTATCCCATGAATGATTGCATGTGAAAATGATATACAGATTTTAATAAGAGGATATTAAATGACACAATATCAATGAACTATGCACGTGGAATGATTGCCTGTGAAAATGACATGCAGATTTTAAGAGGATATTAAATGACACAATATCAATGAACTATGCATGTGGAGTGATTGTCTGTGAAAATGACATACAGATTTTAATGATATTAAATGGCACAATATCTGAACTATGCACGTGATTTTAACATTTGTGTTGATATCGGCCTCGCCACACAATTCAATTATGATGTGAATGAGTTGGAGCTTCAAATGCTTGAAACATTCACTTTCATTTTCAAGCCTTTGTAAATAATCATGGAAATGGTCATTTAGGGAAAATTCTGCAAGCACCAACCAGGATTGAATGTACAAAAAGGCATACAATGAGTTTTTTTTTTTTTTTTTTTTTTTTTTTTTTTTTTTTTTTTTTTTTTAACAATTGCCTCTCTCAACTTAGCAAGGTAGTGTCAGAAACAGACGAGCATCAGCCTCATTTGCTGGCATCCCATTCACTGATTCGTTAATTACCATAAAAGTTGCATCCATATACTTACGTGGGAACAGAGCAAATATTTCATAAGTCACAGTACAATAGGAGTGTTTACATATTTTCAGTAGAATTCTTTTTTTTTATTTTATTTTCATCTCTTTATGGATATAAAATATTCATATCAAAATGTATGAGGTGCCTTCTTGTGTGTAGGGGGCTCTACTTCATGTGGATGCGAGCAAACGAAAGTATTTTTTTTCTGTTCCTGCCACTACCTCACTAAAAACACTGCATGTGAAAAAAAATATGCAATTTTATATAATTTTATATTACATGACAGCTAGAGACTGAGTGTGAACGAATGTTGCCTTTGTTGTCTTTTCCTAGCGCTACCTTGCACACACGAGGTGGGAGGGGGGGGGGGTGTTCCATGTGTGACGAGGTGGCGATGGGAATAAATAAAGGCAGACTATGAATTATGTACATGTGTATATATGTATATGTCTGTGTGTGTGTGTATATATATGTTTACATTGAGATGTACAGGTATGTGTCTGTGTGTGTATATATATGTATACATTGAGATGTACAGGTATGTATATTTGCGTGTGTGGACGTGTATGTATATACATGTGTATGTGGGTGGGTTGGGCCATTCTTTCGTCTGATTCCTTGCGCTACCTCGATAATGTGGGAGACAGTGACAAAAAAAATGTTTTTAAAATGTAACAAGTTATCTGAGGACAAGACACCTGACAGTCAAGATTGTAGTATATAAATGGAAAATATAAAAGTTCAAAATGTTACTTGGTACCGCCAATAGGGGCACTGACAATTGCTTGCATGGACTCCTTAACAAGACCAAGATTCGTCCTCCAGCTGGTGAGGGTGTCATGTAAAGCCTGCCACTGGCTGCGACCAAATGTGCGGTGGACTCTTGATGAAACCTAAACCTTGCGTTGACTTTGGTCCATATGAGCACTTACTTGTTTAGTCTTCAGAGCTGCAATAATCAATTATCAACCAGTTAACATTTACAATGAAAGGCTCTATCTCGATTAAAACGGTGGAAATGTATACAGTAACAAAAAGGTTGACAACTACCCACATATATTAATCATGGACTTGTCAACAAATCTAAAATATTTCTAAACTACATATTAAAAGAGTATTACTATCTGCTGCTGACCAGTGAAATGGAGACTTCATTATCTGATGAATAGACAGCTCTATATTACACACCCTATAATATGCAACCAAACTTACATTAATTAGAGTAATTAGCCAGATTTTGACCACAAATTCTTTAGCATAATAAATAGCATCTATTCTGACTTTTTCTGGAAATTGCATGGTTAAAAACCTGCTTAATATTACGAAATGCATTTTATGGTTGAAAATATGTACATTTATATTTTATATATATATATATATATATATATATATATACATGTGTATGTGTATATATATATATATATAGTCAGCCATATTTCATGAAATTTTTTCGTGATGACAATCCATTTTCTGAAACTGTACGGGAATAGTCAGCCATATTTCAGTACTTAAAATTTTTCGTGAAGATGACAGTCCATTTTCTAAAACTGTACGGGAATATTCAGCCATATTTCAATACTTAAAATTTTTCATGATGATAATATATTTTCTAAAACTCTACGGGAATAGTCAGCCATATTTCAATACTGAAAATTATAACGATGACAATCCATTTTCGAAAACTCTACGGGAATAGTCAGCTATATTTCAATACTTAAAATTTTTCATGGCGATGACAATCCATTTTCTAAAACTCTGCGGGAGTAGTCGACCATATTTCAATACTTAAAATACTTGAAAATTTTGAGAATGATAATCCATTATCTAAAATTCTACGGGAATAGTCACCCATATTTCAATACTTAAAAATACATGAAATTTTTCAGAACGATGACAATCCATTTTCTAAAACTCTACGGGAATAGTCACCCATATTTCAGTACTTAAAAATGCTTGAAAATTTTCAAAGATGACAATCCATTTTCTAAAACTCTACGGGAATAGTCACCCATATTTCAATACTTAAAAATACATGAAATTTTTCAGAACGATGACAATCCATTTTCTAAAACTCTACGGGAATAGTCACCCATATTTCAGTACTTAAAAATGCTTGAAATTTTTCAGAACTATGACAATCCATTTTCTAAAACTCTACGGGAATAGTCACCCATATTTCAGTACTTAAAAATACTTGAAATTTTTCAGAAAGATGACAATCCATTTTCTAAAACTCTACGGGAATAGTCACCCATATTTCAATACTTAAAATTTTTCATGAGGATGACAATCCATTTTCTAAAACTCTACGGGAATAGTCAGCCATATTTCAAAAATCGAAATATTTCAGAACGATGACAATCCATTTTCTAAAACTCTACGGGAATAGTCACCCATATTTCAGTACTTAAAACTACTTGAAATTTTTCAGAAAGATGACAATCCATTTTCTAAAACTCTACGGGAATAGTCAGCCATATTTCAATACTTAAAATTTTTCATGAGGATGACAATCCATTTTCTAAAACTCTACGGGAATAGTCAGCCATATTTCAAAAATTGAAATTTTTCAGAAAGATGACAATCCATTTTCTAAAACTCTACGGGAATAGTCAGCCATATTTCAATTTTTTTTTTTTTTTTTTTTTAAGAACGATGACAATCCATTTTCTAAAACTCTACGGGAATAGTCAGCCATATTTCAATTTTTTTTTTTTTTTTAAGAACGATGACAATTCATTTTCTAAAACTCTACGGGAATAGTCAGCCATATTTCAATTTTTTTTTTTTTTTTTTTTTTTAAGAACGATGACAATCCATTTTCTAAAACTCTACGGGAATAGTCAGCCATATTTCAATTTTTTTTTTTTTTTTTTTTAAGAACGATGACAATCCATTTTCAAAAACTCTACGGGAATAGTCGGCCATATTTCATTTTTTTTTTTTTTTTTTAATAACGATGACAATCCATTTTGTATAACTCTACGGGAATAGTCAGCCATATTTCATTTTTTTTTTTCAGAACGATGACAATCCATTTTCTAAAACTCTACGGGAATAGTCAGCCATATTTCAATACTTAAAATTTTTCATGAGGATGACAATCCATTTTCTAAAACTCTACGGGAATAGTCAGCCATATTTCAATTTTTTTTTTTTCAGAACGATGACAATCCATTTTCTAAAACTCTACGGGAATAGTTAGCCATATTTCTTTTTTTTTTTTTTCAGAACGATGACAATCCATTTTCTAAAACTCTACGGGAATAGTCAGCCATATTTCAATACTTAAAATTTTTTCATCAGGATGACAATCCATTTTCTAAAACTCTACGGGAATAGTCAGCCATATTTCACAAATATTTTTTTTTTTTTCGGGACGATAATATAGATATATATTTCTTTTCTTTCAAACTATTCGCCATTTCCCGCGTTAGCGAGGTAGCGTTAATAACAGAGGACTGGGCCTATGAGAGAATATCCTCACCTGGTCCCCTTCTTTTGGAAAATACGTGGGAAGTATTGTTTCTCCCCTATCCCCAAGGATACAATATATATATATATATATATATATATATATATATATATATATATATATATATATATATATATATATATTAATTTATTAGAGTGAATGTTGGGGTGAAGAGGGTGGCGAGAGTAAGTGAGCTTGGGAAGGAGACTTGTGTGAGGAAGTACCAGGAGAGACTGAGTACAGAATGGAAAAAGGTGAGAACAATGGAAGGAAGGGGAGTGGGGGAGGAATGGGATGTATTTAGGGAATCAGTGATGGATTGCGCAAAAGATGCTTGTGGCATGAGAAGAGTGGGAGGTGGGTTGATTAGAAAGGGTAGTGAGTGGTGGGATGAAGAAGTAAGATTATTAGTGAAAGAGAAGAGAGACGCATTTGGACGAGTTTTGCAGGGAAAAAATGCAATTGAGTGGGAGATGTATAAAAGAAAGAGACAGGAGGTCAAGAGAAAGGTGCAAGAGGTGAAAAAGAGGACAAATGAGAGTTGGGATGAGAGAGTATCATTAAATTTTAGGGAGAATAAAAAGATGTTCTGGAAGGAGGTAAATAAAGTGCGTAAGACAAGGGAGCAAATGGGAACTTCAGTGAAGGGCGTAAATGGGGAGGTGATAAGGTGATGTGAGGAGATGGAGTGAGTATTTTGAAGGTTTGTTGAATGTGTTTGATGATAAGAGTGGCAGATATAGGGTGTTTTGGTCGAGGTGGTGTGCAAAGTGAGAGGGTTAGGGAAAATGATTTGGTAAACAGAGAAGAGGTAGTAAAAGCTTTGCGAAAGATGAAAGCCGGCAAAGCAGCAGGTTTGGATGGTATTGCAGTGGAATTTATTAAAAAAAAGGGGGTGACTGTATTATTGACTGGTTGGTAAGGTTATTTAATGTATGTATGATTCATGGTGAGGTGCCTGAGGATTGGCAGAATGCGTGCATAGTGCCATTGTACAAAGGCAAAGGGGATAAGAGTGAGTGCTCAAATTACAGAGGTATAAGTTTGTTGAGTATTCCTGGTAAATTATATGGGAGGGTATTGATTGAGAGGGTGAAGGCATGTACAGAGCATCAGATTGGGGAAGAGCAGTGTGGTTTCAGAAGTGGTAGAGGATGTGTGGATCAAGTGTTTGCTTTGAAGAATGTGAGAAATACTTAGAAAAGCAAATGGATTTGTATGTAGCATTTATGGATCTGGAGAAGGCATATGATAGAGTTGATAGAGATGCTCTGTGGAAGGTATTAAGAATATATGGTGTGGAGGCAAGTTGTTAGAAGCAGAGAAAAATTTTTATCGAGGATGTAAGGCATGTGTACGTGTAGGAAGAGAGGAAAGTGATTGGTTCTCAGTGAATGTAGGTTTGCGGCAGGGGTGTGTGATGTCTCCATGGTTGTTTAATTTGTTTATGGATGGGGTTGTTAGGGAGGTGAATGCAAGAGTTTTGGAAAGAGGGGCAAGTATGAAGTCTGTTGGGGATGAGAGAGCTTGGGAAGTGAGCCAGTTGTTGTTCGCTGATGATACAGCGCTGGTGACTGATTCATGTGAGAAACTGCAGAAGCTGGTGACTGAGTTTGGTAAAGTGTGTGAAAGAAGAAAGTTAAGAGTAAATGTGAATAAGAGCAAGGTTATTAGGTACAGTAGGGTTGAGGGTCAAGTCAATTGGGAAGTAAGTTTGAATGGAGAAAAACTGGAGGAAGTAAAGTGTTTTAGATATCTGGGAGTGGACCTGGCAGCGGATGGAACCATGGAAGCAGAAGTGGATCATAGGGTGGGGGAGGGGGTGAAAATTCTGGGAGCCTTGAAGAATGTGTGGAAGTCGAGAACATTATCTCGGAAAGCAAAAATGGGTATGTTTGAAGGAATAGTGGTTCCAACAATGTTGTATGGTTGTGAGGCGTGGGCTATGGATAGAGTTGTGCGCAGGAGGATGGATGTGCTGGAAATGAGATGTTTGAGGACAATGTGTGGTGTGAGGTGGTTTGATCGAGTAAGTAACATAAGGGTAAGAGAGATGTGTGGAAATAAAAGAGCGTGGTTGAGAGAGCAGAAGAGGGTGTTTTGAAATGGTTCGGGCACATGGAGAGAATGAGTGAGGAAAGATTGACCAAGAGGATATATGTGTTGGAGGTGGAGGGAACGAGGAGAAGTGGGAGACCAAATTGGAGGTGGAAAGATGGAGTGAAAAAGATTTTGTGTGATTGGGGCCTGAACATGCAGGAGGGTGAAAGGAGGGCAAGGAATAGAGTGAATTGGATCGATGTGGTATACCGGGGTTGACGTGCTGTCAGTGGGTTGAATCAGGGCATGTGAAGCGTCTGGGGTAAACCATGGAAAGCTGTGTAGGTATGTGTATTTGCGTGTGTGGACGTATGTATATACATGTGTATGTGTATATATATATGTGTATATATGTTTAATTTGTTTATGGATGGGGTTCTTAGAGAGGTGAATGCAAGAGGTTTGGAAAGAGGGGCAAGTATGCAGTCTGTTGTGGATGAGAGAGCTTGGGAAGTGAGTCAGTTGTTGTTCGCTGATGATACAGCGCTGGTGGCTGATTCATGTGAGAAACTGCAGAAGCTGGTGACTGAGTTTGGTAAAGTGTGTGAAAGAAGAAAGTTAAAAGTAAATGTGAATAAGAGGAAGGTATATATATATATATATATATTTTTTCTGCTTTGTCGCTGTCTCCCGCGTTTGCGAGGTAGCGCAAGGAAACAGACGAAAGAAATGGCCCAACCCACCCCCATACACATGCATATACACACGCCCACACACGCAAATATACACACCTACACAGCTTTCCATGGTTTACCCCAGACGCTTCACATGCCCTGATTCAATCCACTGACAACACGTCAACCCCGGTATACCACATCGATCCAATTCACTCTATTCCTTGCCCTCCTTTCACCCTCCTGCATGTTCAGGCCCCGATCACACAAAATCTTTTTCACTCCATCTTTCCACCTCCAATTTGGTCTTCCACTTCTCCTCGTTCCCTCCACCTCCGACACATATATCCTCTTGGTCAATCTTTCCTCACTCATTCTCTCCATGTGCCCAAACCATTTCAAAACACCCTCTTCTGCTCTCTCAACCACGCTCTTTTTATTTCCACACATCTCTCTTACCCTTACGTTACTTACTCGATCAAACCACCTCACACCACACATTGTCCTCAAACATCTCATTTCCAGCAAATCCATCCTCCTGCACACAACTCTATCCATAGCCCACGCCTCGCAACCATACAATATATATATATATATATATTTATGTACATATATGTATATACATGTATTTATATATGTAAATGATAATAATCTTAACATTAAGAAATCCTTTTTTCTCTTACTCACCTTGGAACGTTATGTCCAAAAAGCTACTGCAGAGGTAAACGTCCAGTGCTTAATATCCTCGAAGAACCACACACACTCAAAGGATGCCTCTGCATTTTAATTCTGAACAATCATAATTCGTGTATTATGCAAGAAGGTAAGTTTTTGTATTTCAACCTTGAGTGTATTGCTTATCCCATGAATGATTGCATGTGAAAATGACATACAGATTTCAATAAGAGGATGTTAAATGACACAATATCAATGAACTGTGCACGTGGAATGATTGCCTGTGAAAATGACATACAGATTTTAATAAGAGGATATTAAATGACACAATATCAGTGAACTATGCTTGTGATTTTAACATTTGTGCTGATATCAGCCTCAACACACAATTCGAGTATGACGCAGAGTATGATGTCAATGAGTTGGAGCTTCAAATGCTTGAATCATTCACTTTCATTTTCAAGCCTTTGTAAATAATCATGGAAATGGTCATTTAGGGAAAATTCTGCGAGCATCAACCAGGACTGAATGTACAAAAAGGCATACAATGACTTAGGTTCATAAACACTCATTTTTCTTTATTTTTTTTACACAATTGCTTCTCCCAACTTAGCAAGGTAGTGTCAGAAACAGACGAGCATCAGCCTCATTTGCTGGCATCCCATTCACTGATTCAATAATTACCATAAAAATTGCATCCATGTACTTACATGTGAATGGAGCAAATATTTCCTAACAGTCACAGAACAAAAGGAGTGTTTACATATTTTCAGTAGAATTCTTTTCTTTTTCATTTTCTTTTCCTCTCTTTATGGATATAAAATATTCATATCAAAATGTATGAGGTGCCTGCTTGTGGGTTGGGGGCTCTATTTCATGTGGATGCGAGCAAACAAAAGTATTTCTTCGTCTGTTCCTGCCACTACCTCACTAAACAACACGGATGTGAAAAAAATATGCAATTTTATATTTTCAAAATTTAACGAGTTATCTGTGGACAAGACACCTGACAGTCAAGATTGTAATATATAAACGGTAAATATAAAAGTTCAAAATGTTACTTGGTACCGCCAATAGGGGCACTGACAATTGCTTGCATGGACTCCTTAACAAGACCAAGATTCGTCCTCCAGCTGGTGAGGGTGTCATGTAACGCCTGCCACTGGCTGCGACCAAATGTGCGGTGGACTCTTGATGAAACATAAACCTTGCGTTGACTTTGGTCCATACGAGCACTTACTAATTTAGTCTTCAGAGCTGCAATAATCAAATATCAACCAGTTAACATTTACAATTAAAGGCTCTATCTCAAATAAAACGGAGGAAATGTATACAGTAACAAAAAGGTTGACAACTACCCACATATATTAATCATGGACTTGTCAACAAACCTCAAATCTAAAATATTTCTAATCTACATATTAAAAGAGTATTACTATCTGCTGCTGACCAATGAAATGGAGACTTCATAATCTGATGAATAGACAGCTCTAGATTACACGTTCTATAATATGCAACCAAAGTTACACTAATTAGAGTAATTAGCCAGATTTTTAGATTTTGTCCACAAATCATTCTTCAGCATAATAAATAGCATCTATTCTGACATTTTCAGGAAATTGCATGGTTAAAAACCCGCTTAATATTACGAAATGCATTTTTATGATTGAAAATACGTAATCACCATAAAAATAACATAATTTAAATTTTTCATGATGATGACAATCCTCACCTGGTCCCCTTCTCTGTTCCTTCTTTTGAAAGAAATGGCCCAACCCACCCCCATACACATGTATATACATACGTCCACACGCGCAAATATACATACCTACACAGCTTTCCATGGTTTACCCCAGACGCTTCACATGCCTTGATTCAATCCACTGACAGCACGTCAACCCCGGTATACCACATCGCTCCAATTCACTCTATTCCTTGCCCTCCTTTCACCCTCCTGCATGTTCAGGCCCCGATCACACAAAATCTTTTTGACTCCATCTTTCCACCTCCAATTTGGTCTCCCTCTTCTCCTCGTTCCCTCCACCGCCGACACATATATCCTCTTGGTCAATCTTTCCTCCCTCATTCTCTCCATGTGCCCAAACCACTTCAAAACACCCTCTTCTGCTCTCTCAACCACGCTCTTTTTATTTCCACACATCTCTCTTACCCTTACCATTACTTACTCGATCAAACCACCTCACACCACATATTGTCCTCAAACATCTCATTTCCAGCACATCCATCCTCCTGCGCACAACTCTATCCATAGCCCACGCCTTGCAACCATACAACATTGTTGGAACCACTATTCCTTCAAACATACCCATTTTTGCTTTCCGAGATAATGTTCTCGACTTTCACACATTCTTCAAGGCTCCCAGAATTTTCGCCCCTTCCCCCACCCTATGATCCACTTCCGCTTCCATGGTTCCATCCGCTGCCAGATCCACTCCCAGATATCTAACACACTTTACTTCCTCCAGTTTTTCTCCATTCAAACTTACCTCCCAATTGACTTGACCCTCAACCCTACTGTATCTAATAACCTTGCTCTTATTCACATTTACTCTTAACTTTCTTCTTTCACACACTTTACCAAACTCAGTCACCAGCTTCTGCAGTTTCTCACATGAATCAGCCACCAGCGCTGTATCATCAGCGAACAACAACTGACTCACTTCCCAAGGGCTCTCATCCCCAATAGACTTCATACTTGCCCCTCTTTCCAAAACTCTTGCATTCACCTCCCTAACAACCCCATCCATAAACAAATTAAACAACCATGGAGACATCACACACCCCTGCCGCAAACCTATATTCACTGAGAACCAATCACTTTCCTCTCTTCCTACACGTACACATGCCTTACATCCTCGATAAAAACTTTTCACTGCTTCTAACAACTTGCCTCCCACACCATATATTCTTAATACCTTCCACAGAGCATCTCTATCACCTCTATCATATGCCTTCTCCAGATCCATAAATGCTACATACAAATCCATTTGCTTTTCTAAGTATTTCTCACATACATTCTTCAAAGCAAACACTTGATCCACACATCCTCTACCACTTCTGAAACCACACTGCTGTTCCCCAATCTGCTGCTCTGTACATGCCTTCACCCTCTCAATCAATACCCTCCCATATAATTTACCAGGAATACTCAACAAACTTATACCTCTGTAATTATATATATATATATATATATATATATATATATATATATATATATATAGATTGGTATACATGGGGTGTTCAGTGTTGTAAATGGAAATGGTGAAGAGCTTGTAGATTTATGTGCTGAAAAAGGACTGGTGATTGGGAATACCTGGTTTAAAAAGTGAGATATACATAAGTATACATATGTAAGTAGGAGAGATGGCCAGAGAGTGTTATTGGATTACGTGTTAATTGACAGGCGTGCGAAAGAGAGACTTTTGGATGTTAATGTGCTGAGAGGTGCAACTGGAGGGATGTCTGATCATTATCTTGTGGAGGCTAAGGTGAAGATTTGTATGGGTTTTCAGAAAAGAAGAGTGAATGTTGGGGTGAAGAGGGTGGTGAGAGTAAGTGAGCTTGGGAAGGAGACTTGTGAGAGGAAGTACCAGGAGAGACTGAGTACAGAATGGAAAAAGGTGAGAACAATGGAAGTAAGGGGAGTGGGGGAGGAATGGTATGTATTTAGGGAATCAGCAATGGATTGCGCAAAAGATGCTTGTGGCATGAGAAGAGTGGGAGGTGGGTTGATTAGAATGGGTAGTGAGTGGTGGGATGAAGAAGTAAGATTATTAGTGAAAGAGAAGAGAGAGGCATTTGGACGATTTTTGCAGGGAAAAAATGCAATTGAGTGGGAGATGTATAAAAGAAAGAGACAGGAGGTCAAGAGAAAGGTGCAAGAGGTGAAAAAGAGGGAAATGAGAGTTGGGGTGAGAGAGTATCATTAAATTTTTTGGAGAATAAAAAGATGTTCTAGGAGGTAAATAAGGTGCGTAAGACAAGGAAGCAAATGGGAACTTCAGTGAAGGGCGCAAATGGGGAGGTGGTAACAAGTAGTAGTGATGTGAGAAGGAGATGGAGTGAGTATTTTGAAGGTTTGTTGAATGTGTTTGATGATAGAGTGGCAGATATAGGGTGTTTTGGTTGAGGTGGTATGCAAAGTGAGAGGGTTAGGGAAAATGATTTGGTAAACAGAGAAGAGGTAGTAAAAGCTTTGCGGAAGATGAAAGCCGGCAAGGCAGCAGGTTTGGATGGTATTGCAGTGGAATTTATTAAAAAAGGGGGTGACTGTATTATTGACTGGTTGGTAAGGTTATTTAATGTATGTATGATTCATGGTGAGGTGCCTGAGGATTGGCAGAATGCGTGCATAGTGCCATTGTACAAAGGCAAAGGGGATAAGAGTGAGTGCTCAAATTACAGAGGTATAAGTTTGTTGAGTATTCCTGGTAAATTATATGGGAGGGTATTGATTGAGAGGGTGAAGGCATGTACAGAGCATCAGATTGGGGAAGAGCAGTGTGGTTTCAGAAGTGGTAGAGGATGTGTGGATCAGGTGTTTGCTTTGAAGAATGTATGTGAGAAATACTTAGAAAAGCAAATGGATTTGTATGTAGCATTTATGGATCTGGAGAAGGCATATGATAGAGTTGATAGAGATGCTCTGTGGAAGGTACTAAGAATATATGGTGTGGGAGGCAAGTTCTTAGAAGCAGTGAAAAGTTTTTATCGAGGATGTAAGGCATGTGTACGTGTAGGAAGAGAGGAAAGTGATTGGTTCTCAGTGAATGTAGGTTTGCGGCAGGGGTGTGTGATGTCTCCATGGTTGTTTAATTTGTTTATGGATGGGGTTGTTAGGGAGGTGAATGCAAGAGTTTTGGAAAGAGGGGCAAGTATGAAGTCTGTTGGGGATGAGAGAGCTTGGGAAGTGAGTCAGTTGTTGTTCGCTGATGATACAGCGCTGGTGGCTGATTCATGTGAGAAACTGCAGAAGCTGGTGACTGAGTTTGGTAAAGTGTGTGAAAAAAGAAAGTTAAGAGTAAATGTGAATAAGAGCAAGGTTATTAGGTACAGTAGGGTTGAGGATCAAGTCAATTGGGAGGTGAGTTTGAATGGAGAAAAACTGGAGGAAGTAAAGTGTTTTAGATATCTGGGAGTGGATCTGGCAGCGGATGGAACCATGGAAGCGGAAGTGGATCATAGGGTGGGGGAGGGGGCGAAAATTCTGGGAGCCTTGAAGAATGTGTGGAAGTCCAGAACATTATCTCGGAAAGCAAAAATGGGTATGTTTGAAGGAATAGTGGTTCCAACAATGTTGTATGGTTGCGAGGCGTAGGCTATGGATAGAGTTGTGCGCAGGAGGATGGATGTGCTGGAAATGAGATGTTTGAGGACAATGTGTGGTGTGAGGTGGTTTGATCGAGTAAGTAACGTAAGGGTAAGAGAAATGTGTGGAAATAAAAAGAGCGTGGTTGAGAGAGCAGAAGAGTGTGTTTTGAAATGGTTTGGGCACATGGAGAGAATGAGTGAGGAAAGATTGACCAAGAGGATATATGTGTCGGCGGTGGAGGGAACGAGGAGAAGTGGGAGACTAAATTGGAGGTGGAAAGATGGAGTGAAAAAGATTTTGTGTGATCGGGGCCTGAGACATGCAGGAGGGTGAAAGGGGGGGCACGGAACTACGAGTGAATTTGGGGATCGATGTGTGGGTATAACGGGGTTTGACGTGCTTCAGTGGGTTGAATAGGGCATGTGAAAGGGTTCTGGTGGTCAGACCCATGGACGGTGTTAGGTATGTGTTATTTGCGTGTGTGGATCGCTACGGTGTAATATACATGTGTTAAGTGAGTATTATATAATATGTGCTATATACGTTAGAATGTGTAGTGTGAATGGATTGGATGGTTCTTTAGAGAGGTCGAATGCAAGAGGAGGTTGCGACTAAGAGGGGCAACGTATGCTAGATTGTTGTGATGAGAGAGTTTGGGGAAGTGAGTCAGTGTAGTTCCTGATGATACAGCTGCTGGTGGCTGATATACTCGTGAGAAAACTCGAAGAAAGCTGGTGATGAGTCTTGGTAAAAGTATGTGTGAAAGAAGAGAGAATAGTTAAAAGTAACTGTGAATAAGAGGAAGGTATATAGATAGTTATATATGATATATTATTTCTGCGGTGTCGCGTCAATCCCGGTGTGGCCGACGGTAGCGGCAAGGAAACAGACGAAAGAAATGGCCCCCCAACCCCCCCCCATACACATGCATTTACTACCACGCCCAACGCACACTCAAATTTAGCATCCTACACAGCTTTCCATGGTTTCCCCCAGACGCTCAATGCCCTGATTCAATCCACTGACAACACGTCACACCGTGAGAATACCACATCGATCGCCACAATTCACTCAATTCCTGCCCTCCTTTCGCACACTCCTGCTTGTTCAGGCCCGGGAGCACACAAAATCTTAGAGAGTCCTCCATCTTTCGCACCTGCCAATATGTCTTCCACCTTTGTCCTCGTTGCTCCACCTCCGACATTATATCCTCGTTTGTCAATGTTTTCCGATTGCTCTCAATGTGCCCAAAACCTATTTCAGAAACAAGCACCTCCTCTATCTGCTCTCCAACTATCACGCTCATTTTTATTTCCACACCAATCTATCTTACACCCTTACGGTCTACTTACTCGATCAAAACCAATCCTACCACCAACTATAGATTGTCCTCAAACATCTTCCTTTCCAGCAAATCCATCCTCCCTCGGCACACAATCTATCCATAGACACGCCTCGCAACCATGTACAATAATTATATATATATATTTAGATATTTATGTACATCTATGTATATACCTGTATTTCATTATGTTAACATGATAATATCTTAAACACTAAGAACATCCCTTTTTTCTCATACTAGGCCTTGGAAGGTGATGTCCAAAAAAAAAAGCTGCTGCAGAGGGTAATATCGTCCAAATTTTGTTTTTATTATAGTGACATTATATCCTCGAGAGAACCAAACACACTCAAAGGATGCTCTGCATTTTGAATTTCTGAACAATCTTAATCTGTGTGTAGTAAGCCAGAAGGTAAGTTTTTTGTATGATTCAAGCCTTGAGTGTTTCATTGCTTATCCCGTGACATGATTGCATGTGAAAATGACATACAGATTTCAATAAGAGGATGTTAAATGACACAATATTCAATGAATGATGGTGCCCGGAATGACTTGGCCTGTGAGAAATGACATACAGATTTTAATAAAGCGAGGATGAAATGACACATTCTCAGTGAACTTGTGCTTGTGATTTTTAGACATTCCTGTGCTGCATATCTAGTAGCTCAACACACTTATTCGAGCGCATGAGATTGAGTATGATGTCAATGAGAGTTGTGCAAAGACTTCAAATGATGCTTGAATCATTCACTTCTTTTCATAAAGCCTTAGTAAATAATCATGGAACTGGTCATTTAGGGTAGTGATATTCTATAGCCTCGAGCGATCACTCCCATGACTGAATGTGTGTACAAAAAGGCATTCACTGCCTTACGCGCTTGCCATAAAACACTAATTTTTCTTTATTTTTGTCTTGCACAATTGCTTCTCCCGCAACTCATTACATGTGGTAGTTTTCTCTGATTTAGAGTGTCAAGAAAAACAGCCACGCAGCATCAGCAGGCCGTCTGTTTTCGCTGGCATCCCTTCAGGATTCAATAATTAATTAACATAAATATAGGCATCCATGTACTTTCATTGTATGGAGGCACATATTGCTGATAAGTCACTGAACAAAAGGGGGTTTTACATATTGTTCTGGTAGAATTCTTTTCCTTTTTACATTTGCTTTTCCTCTCTTTATGTATATAAATATTCATTTGAAGAATGTATGAGGTGCCTGCTGTGTGGGTTGGGGGCGCTATTTCATGTGGATATTGCGAGCAAACAAAAAGTTTACTTTCTTCGTCTGTTCCTGCCACTTGTCGCCTGACTAAACACACGGATGTGAAAAAAATAATATGCAGATTTTATTATTTTCAAAATGTAGAACGAGTATTATCTAGTGGAGACAAATGTACAGGTGCGCAGTCAAGATTTTTAATATATAACCGTGTATATATAAAAGTTCAAAATGTTTACTTTGTACCGCCAATAAGGGGCACTGACAATTGCTGTGAATGGACTCATTAACGATGACTCAAGTAGAGTGTCAGCGTCCAGCTGGTGAGCGTGTCATGTTAACGGGCTGCCACTGGCTGGAGACATTTGGAAGCGGTGGGAATATTGATGATGACATTAATGGCAACTGAGAACATCCCACCCCCTCAACTATTACTAGGCTCCACTGCGAACGTAGTGTGGTGGTGAACTTCTCTCCTGAGCGATCGGTTGCTTATAAGCGACGAAAGAAGAGTACCTGAACAAGTGGAGCGTGACTCCCTATTTCTTCTCATACCTTCGGGCAGCGCTGCAGGATCCGACTACGCCGAAGAAGGCGGGGCATTTTTCCTCGGACTTTGCTTTTTCATCCCTCCAGCGAAGCGGCAACGAACTGGTCGGGACTCTACTTCCTCGTACCCTTGCGCTTGACTATTGGTCCATACGGAAAAAAAGGGGGGAAGCACTTACTAATTTGAGTCTTGTCAGAGCTGCAATAATCTGACATTGATCAACCAGCGTAACATTTACATTAAAGGCTCTATCTCAAACTAAAACGGTGAGGATAGTTTATACTCAGTAACAAAAAAGGTTGACAACTCGCCACATATATCTAAATCACTGAACTTGTCAACCAGACTCAATCTAAAATATTCTATCTACATTTTTAAAAGAGATATTTGTCTATCTGCTGCTGACCATGAAATGGGAGCTTTCATAATCTGATGAATAGTCAGCTCTAGATTCCACGTTCCTATAATATGCAGAACCAAGTTACTAAACATTAGAGTAATTGGCCAGATTTTTAGGATTTTGTCCACAAATCATTCTTCAGCATAATAAATAGATCTATTCTGACATTTTCAGGGGAAAATTGCTATGGTTAGAAACCCGTTTTAATATTACGAAATGCATTAGAATGATTGAAAAATGTGCGTAATCTTATCCATGTCTAAAATAACATAATTTAAATTTTTCATGATGATCGAGGCAGATCCTGTCACCTAGGTCCCTTCTCTGTTCCTTCTTGTGAAAGTAAATGGCACAAAACCACAACCCCACATACACATGTATATACATAGTCCACAACGCGGCATAATATTACATACATACTCAGCTTTCCGTGGTATATACCCAGTCGTTCACATGCTTGACTTCAATCCACTGACAGCACGTCAACCCCCTGGTATACCACATTCGCTCGAATTCACTCTATTCCTTGCCTCCTAGTTCACCTCCTCTGCATGTTCAGGCCCCGATCACCAAAAGCTTTTTGACTCATACCTTTCACCTCCTAATTTGTTCCTCTTCTCGTTCGTTCCCTCCACCGCATCGGACCACATATATCCTCTTGGTCAATCTTTCCTCCCTCATTCTCTCCATGTGCCAAACCACTAGACAAAACACCGCTGCCTTCTGCTACTCTCAACCCCTCTTTTTATTTCCCCCACATCTGTGCCTCATTGCCCCTTAGCTATTAAACTTACCTCGATGTCAAACCACCGCACATCACACTATTGTCCTCAAACAAATCTCATTTCCGCACATCCACTCCTCCTTCGCGCACCAACTTATCTCTCCATTGCCCTCGCCTTGCAATACCCACATACAACATTTTTTGGAACCACTATTCTTTCAAAACATACCCATTTTTGCTTTCCGACCGATTGAATCGTTCTCGACTTTCAAACATTCTTCAAGGCTCCCAGAATTTTCGCCCTTCCCCACCCTATTGATGCCGCACGGTCCGCTTCCTGGTTCCATCCGCTGCCAGGATATCCAGCTCCAAGTAATCACTAACAGACACTTTTATCATTCCTCAGTTTTTCTCCATCAACTTTCCTCCCAATTGACTGGTGCCGAACTACTGTATCTAATAACCGTGCTCTATTCACATGGTTCTGCTTGAACTTTCTCTTTGACACCACAACTTTACCATAACTCTCAGTCACCAGTTCTGGCAGTTTCTCACATGAGAATCGCAGCACTGAGCTGCTGTATCACATCACGCGAACAAACAACTGACTCCTGTCTTCCCAAGGGTCTCTAAACCATATGGATCGCTTAAGACCCTTCTCAACTCTCTCCTTCATTCTTCCTCCTTGAGGCCATAACCTTCCTACTTTTGAAGTGCATCCCCAATAGACTTCATACATTGTCTTTCCAAAGACTCTTGCATTACCCTCCTAACAAACCCCATCCATAAACAAATAGTAAACAACCATGGCAGACAGTCAACACCCCTGCACCGCAAACTCTTATATTCACTGAGTACCAATTACTTTCCTCTCTTCCTGTAATCCCGTAAGTACACATGCCTGCTCATCGCTCTTCCATTGAGTTAAAAACTTTTCACTGCTTCTCTAAAACTTGGCCTCCCACCTCCTATATTCTTAATACCTGTCCATCAGAGCATCTCCTCATCACCTTATCATATGTCCTTTTCCCAGATCCATAAATGCTACATAACAATCAAAACAATAAATTTTTACCATTTGTGTGCTAAGTATTTCTTCACATACGCGTTCGTTCAAAGCAATCACACTTGATCCACAATCCTCTACCACTGCTGAAACCACACTGCTTTCCGTTCCCCAATCCTGCTGCTCTGTACATTGCATTCACCCTCTCAATCAATACACCTCCCATATAATTACAGGAATAATCAACAAACTCTATACCTCTGTAATTATATTATATATATTATATTATATAATATATATTATATATATATATATATTTAGACTTGGCTATAACATGGGGTGTTCAGTGTTGTAAATGGAAATGGTGTGAGAGCTTAGTTAGCATTTATGTGCTGAAAAGGACTGGTGATTGGGAAATACCTGGTTTTTAAAAAGCTGAGGATATAACATAAGTATACATATGTAAGTAGGAGAGATGGCCAGAGAGTGTTATTGGAATACGTGTTAATTGACAGGCGTGCGAAAGAGTGACTTTTGGATGTTAATGTACTGAGAGGTGCAACTGGAGGGATGTCTGATCATTATCTTGTGGAGGCTAAGGTGAAGATTTGTATGGGTTTTCAGAAAAGAAGAGTGAATGTTGGGGTGAAGAGGGTGGTGAGAGTAAGTGAGCTTGGGAAGGAGACCTGTGTGAGGAAGTACCAGGAGAGACTGAGTACAGAATGGAAAAAGGTGAGAACAATGGAAGTAAGGGGAGTGGGGGAGGAATGGGATGTATTTAGGGAATCAGTGATGGATTGCGCAAAAGATGCTTGTGGCATGAGAAGAGTGGGAGGTGGGTTGATTAGAAAGGGTAGTGAGTGGTGGGATGAAGAAGTAAGAGTATTAGTGAAAGAGAAGAGAGAGGCATTTGGACGATTTTTGCAGGGAAAAAATGCAATTGAGCGGGAGATGTATAAAAGAAAGACAGGAGGTCAAGAGAAAGGTGCAAGAGGTGAAAAAAAAGGGCTAATGAGAGTTGGGGTGAGAGAGTATCATTAAATTTTAGGGAGAATAAAAAGATGTTCTGGAAGGAGGTAAATAAAGTGCGTAAGACAAGGGAGCAAATGGGAACTTCAGTGAAGGGCGCAAATGGGAAGGTGATAAGTAGTGGTGATGTGAGAAGGAGATGGAGTGAGTATTTCGAAGGTTTGTTGAATGTGTTTGATGATAGAGTGGCAGATATAGGGTGTTTTGGTCGAGGTGGTGTGCAAAGTGAGAGGGTTAGGGAAAATGATTTGGTAAACAGAGAAGAGGTAGTGAAAGCTTTGCGGAAGATGAAAGCCGGCAAGGCAGCAGGTTTGGATGGTATTGCAGTGGAATTTATTAAAAAAGGGGGTGACTGTATTGTTGACTGGTTGGTAAGCTTATTTAATGTATGTATGACTCATGGTGAGGTGCCTGAGGATTGGCGGAATGCGTGCATAGTGCCATTGTACAAAGGCAAAGGGATAAGAGTGAGTACTCAAATTACAGAGGTATAAGTTTGTTGAGTATTCCTGGTAAATTATATGGGAGGGTATTGATTGAGAGGGTGAAGGCATGTACAGAGCATCAGATTGGGGAAGAGCAGTGTGGTTTCAGAAGTGGTAGAGGATGTGTGGATCAGGTGTTTGCTTTGAAGAATGTATGTGAGAAATATTTAGAAAAGCAAATGGATTTGTATGTAGCATTTATGGATCTGGAGAAGGCATATGATAGAGTTGATAGAGATGCTCTGTGGAAGGTATTAAGAATATATGGTGTGGGAGGAAAGTTGTTAGAAGCAGTGAAAAGTTTTTATCGAGGATGTAAGGCATGTGTACGTGTAGGAAGAGAGGAAAGTGATTGGTTCTCAGTGAATGTAGGTTTGCGGCAGGGGTGTGTGATGTCTCCATGGTTGTTTAATTTGTTTATGGATGGGGTTGTTAGGGAGGTAAATGCAAGAGTTTTGGAAAGAGGGGCAAGTATGAAGTCTGTTGGGGATGAGAGAGCTTGGGAAGTGAGTCAGTTGTTGTTCGCTGATGATACAGCACTGGTGGCTGATTCATGTGAGAAACTACAGAAGCTGGTGACTGAGTTTGGTAAAGTGTGTGGAAGAAGAAAGTTAAGAGTAAATGTGAATAAGAGCAAGGTTATTAGGTACAGAAGGGTTGAGGGTCAAGTCAATTGGGAGGTGAGTTTGAATGGAGAAAAACTGGAGGAAGTGAAGTGTTTTAGATATCTGGGAGTGGATCTGGTAGCGGATGGAACCATGGAAGCGGAAGTGGATCATAGGGTGGGGGAAGGGGCGAAAATTCTGGGGGCCTTGAAGAATGTGTGGAAGTCAAGAACATTATCTCGGAAAGCAAAAATGGCTATGTTTGAAGGAATAGTGGTTCCAACAATGTTGTATGGTTGCGAGGCGTGGGCTATGGATAGAGTTGTGCGCAGAAGGATGGATGTGCTGGAAATGAGATGTTTGAGGACAATGTGTGGTGTGAGGTGGTTTGATCGAGTGAGTAACATAAGGGTAAGAGAGATGTGTGGAAATAAAAAGAGCGTGGTTGAGAGAGCAGAAGAGGGTGTTTTGAAGTGGTTTGGGCACATGGAGAGAATGAGTGAGGAAAGATTGACCAAGAGGATATATGTGTCGGAGGTGGAGGGAACGAGGAGAAGAGGGAGACCAAATTGGAGGTGGAAAGATGGAGTGAAAAAGATTTTGTGTGATTGGGGCCTGAACATGCAGGAGGGTGAAAGGAGGGCAAGGAATAGAGTGAATTGGAGCGATGTGGTATACCGGGGTTGACGTGCTGTCAGTGGATTGAATCAAGGCATGTGAAGCGTCTGGGGTAAACCATGGAAAGCTGTGTAGGTATGTATATTTGCGTGTGTGGACGTATGTATATACATGTGTTGGGGGGGGGGGGGTGGGGCCATTTCTTTCGTCTGTTTCCTTGCGCTACCTCGCAAACGCGGGAGACAGCGACAAAGTATAATAAAATATATAAATAAATATATATATATAAATATATATATATATATATATATATATATATATATATATATATATATATATATATATATATATATATTGCTTTGTCACTGCCTCCCGTGTTAGCGAGGTAGCGCAAGGAAACAGACGAAAGAATGGCACAACCCGCCCACATACACATGTATATACATACACATCCACACACGCACATATACACACCTATACATCTCAACGTATACATATATATATACACACCCACAGAGATATACATATATACACATGTACAAAATTCATACTGTCTGCTTTTATTCATTCCCATCGCCACCCCGCCACACATGAAATAACAACCCCCTCCCCCCGCATGTGCGCGAGGTAGCGCTAGGAAAGGACAACAAAGGCCATATTCGTTCACACTCAGTCTCTAGTTGTCATGTAATAATGCACCAAAACCACAGCTCCCTTTCCACATCCAGGTCCCACAGAACTTTCTATGGTTTACCCCAGACGCTTCACATGCCCTGGTTCAATCCATCGACTGTATGTCGGCCCTGGTATACCACAACGTTCCAATTCACTCTATTCCTTGCACGCCTTTCACCCTCCTGCATGTTCAGGCCCCCATCACTCAAAATCTTTTCACGCCATCTTTCCACCTCCAATTTGGTCTCCCACTTCTCCGCGTTCCCTCCAGCTCTGACACACATATTCCCTTGGTCAATCTTTCCTCACTCATTTTCTCCATGTGACCAAAACATTTCAAAACACCCTCTTCTGCTTTCTCAACCATGTTCTTTTTATTACCACACATCTCTCTTACACTTACATTACTTACTCGATCAAACCACCTCACACCACATATTGTCCTCAAACATCTCATTTCCAGCACATCCACCCTCCTGCACACAACTCTATCCATAGCCCATGCCTCGCAACCATACAACATTGTTGGAACCACTATTCCTTCAAACATACCCATTTTTGCTTTCCAAGATAATGTTCTCGACTTCCACACATTCTTCAATGCTCCCAGAACTTTCACCCCCTTCCCCACCGTATGATTCACTTCCGCTTCCATGGTTCCATTCGCTGCCAAATCCACTCCCAGATATCTAAAACACTTTACTTCCTCCAGTTTTTCTCCATTCAAACTTACCTCCAAGTTGACTTGACCCTCAACCCTACTGTACCTAATAACCTTGCTCTTTTTCACATTTACTCTCAGCTTTCTTCTTTCACACACTTTACCAAACTCAGTCACCAGCTTCTGCAGTTTCTCACGTGAATCAGCCACCAGCGCTGTATCATCAGCAAACAACAACTGATTCACTTCCCAAGCTCTTTCATCCACAACAGACTTCATACTTGCCCCTCTTTCCAAAACTCTTGCATTCACCTCCCTAACAACCCCATCCATAAACAAATTAATCAACAATGGAGACATCACACACCCCTGCTGCAAACCTACATTCACTGAGAACCAATCACTTTCCTCTCTTCCTACACGTACACATGCCTTGCATCCTCGATAAAAACTTTTCACTGCTTCTAACAACTTTCCTCCCACACCATATATTCTTAATGCCTTCCACAGAGCACCTCTATCAACTCTATCATATGCCTTCTCCAGATCCATAAATGCTACATACAAATCCATTTGCTTTTCTAAGTATTTCTCACATACATTCTTCAAAGCAAACACCTGATCCACACATCCTCTACCACTTCTGAAACCACACTGCTCTTCCCCAATCTGATGCTCTGTACATGCCTTCACCCTCTCAATCAATACCCTCCCATATAATTTACCAGGAATACTCAACAAACTTATACCTCTGTAATTTGAGCACTCACTCTTATCCCTTTGCCTTTGTACAATGGCACTATGCACGCATTCCGCCAATCCTCAGGCACCTCACCATGAATCATACATACATTAAATAACCTTACCAACCAGTCAACAATACAGTCACCCCCTTTTTTTTTATAAATTCCACTGCAATACCATCCAAACCTGCTGCCTTGCCGGCTTTCATCTTCCACAAAGCTTTTACTACCTCTTCTCTGTTTACCAAATCATTTTCCCTAACCCTCTCACTTTGCACACCACCTCGACCAAAACACCCTATATCTGCCACTCTATCATCAAACACATTCAACAAACCTTCAAAATACTCACTCCATCTCCTTCTCACATCACTACTACTTGTTACCACCTCCCCATTTGCCCCCTTCACTGAAGTTCCCATTTGCTCCCTTGTCTTACGCACTTTATTTACCTCCTTCCAAAACATCTTTTTATTCTCCCTAAAATTTAATGATACTCTCTCACCCCAACTCTCATTTGCCCTCTTTTTCACCTCTTGCACCTTTCTCTTGACCTCCTGCCTCTTTTTTTTATATGCCTCTCTCTTCTCTTTCACTAATGCTCCTACTTCATCCCACCACTCACTACCCTTTCTAATCTGCCCACCTCCCATGCTTCTCATGCCACAATCATCTTTTGCGCAAACCATCACTGCTTCCCTAAATACATCCCATTCCTCCCCCACTCCCCTTACATCCTTTGTTCTCACCTTTTTCCATTCTGTACTCAGTCTCTCCTGATACTTCCTCACACAAGTCTTCTTCCCAAGCTCACTTACTCTCACCACTCTTTTCACCCCAACATTCTCTCTTCTTTTTCTGAAAACCTCTACAAATCTTCACCTTCGCCTACACAAGATAATGATCAGACATCTCTCCAGTTGCACCTCTCAGCACATTAACATCCAAACATACATATCTGAGCAAAATCCAAGGATAGCGTGCATTTTTTCGTGATTTTTTCAATATCACCGATTTTCTTGAAAATTTCAGAATATATGCTAAAAACTATGCTGAATAAGAATCTGTGGTCAAAAGCTAAAAATTAAATTCAATAGTCGAGTAATTAGCACATGATTAATAAAATTAATTAAAACTTTTAATAACACGTTTAATGTTACGAAATGCAGTTTTTTATTGAAAATAAGTAATCACCATGAAGAATAACATCTTTACACAGATTTTTATCAAAATCGGAAGAACTTGAAAATCAGCAAAATGCAAGGCTATAGCCTTGCATTTTTCGTGATTTTTTCAATATCACCGATTTTCATGAAAATTTCAGAATATATGCATATTCACCATAAAGAATATCATCTATACACAGATTTTCGTGAAAATCAGAAGATCCTGAATATATGAGCAAAATATATTTCCGGAATCTTAGACTTTCTTAAAAATTTCTGAATATGAGATATAGGGTATGCAGAACAAGAATCTGTGGTCAATGTCTAAAAATTGGACTTGTTAGTCAAATAATTAGCACACGAATATTAATATAGTTAATTCAAGTGTTAACACGCTTCATATTAGGAAATGCAGTCTTTTGCTTCAAAATACAATCTTCTACCATAATTCCTATCCTATTTCCATACATTTCATTCAAAAATACTCTACCTTCAATTATGAAGCCTTCTACTTCCTCTGGTGCTAGCTGAAGTTCTTGCATGATGAGCTCAAAAGACATTTCAGACTGATTCTCAGCCATCTGCATAAAGGTCAACAATCTCATCTTCCTTACATTGGCCTCATGATCCAGACCTTGGTGCAGAGTCACGGATATAAATACAAGCAGTTCTTCAAACATCAAATGATCATTCATTTCCCTCTTCAAAGAACTCTTCTAGCTATCACCTATTTCACTAAATTCTTTTTTTTCTTAATCTCATGACTAGTAAAATTCACAATGTGGTATAGTGAATGCAGGAAAAACAAAAAATCATCAATAAAAGCACATAAATAAATACTATTTGGACTTTCTTTTCTAAGCACCACCTTTACATACCAACTGAAGAGATGAATTCTTTGTGGTTATTGTAGAAGTGAATATAACCTGGCAACTTCTCCGATACGAATATAGTCAGCAAGTCATGGATAAGTTCTCCTTCCAAGAATTTTACGGGCTGAGAAATGAAAATAAAAGCTATTTAAAAAGGAGGAGAAGAAACAGTAGGATGTCTATATGCAGAAGAGAGAATTACATTTCTGTTTAATACCTTCATTCCCATTCACAAAGAGTAAACTAAGAGCATTCAACATAAGACATTCAGGGACTTTAATTTCTGCAATAACAGGGTTCCCAAACCCAGCATCACAGACTGGCAAAGGTAGGAACACCTGTTATAAGGGCGGCAGTTTATTTTCTCCAAAAAAAAAAAAAAAAAGGTTAGGCAGGGATTGAAAAATTACAGTCCAGAAAAACTGGGTACAACTACTCTTATCTTAGAGCAACATGAGTGTTCCCACCGCCAAATAAACTGATATCAGACGGCATAATTAAGATTTAACATAATTCAGCAGTGCAACAGAAAAGAAACTACAGACTGGGATGCCTCAACATACATGCAAATGAGCATTCTAACTCCATTTGTATGCCTGAGTTGATGATCAATTATCTAACATGACTGAGCAAAGGAATGGTATTATATTCAAACCTGACGAAAAGATTATCAAAATGGGCAATTGCAATAAATCTGACTGTAATTAAACATGACAACTGGAAATTACAGTCCATGTGATCTCCATCTTCAAACTTGAAAAGACCCTTTTCTCTTTAAAACAGCATTCCATAAGCATGAGATATATTCCCTGGGAATATATGGGTCAGGGAAATTCCAACTCTCATAATTCCAGTGAGAAGGAACCAGCCTTCACATACCTTTTGCGAATGACCATGTTACTTACCCTTTGCAAACTACTGACCCTCTCACTTCCAGCCACTCAGATCTTACAATTCGCAGATCACAGGTGCCAACTCATGGTGGTCAGAGAAAATACCAAGGAAAGATTTTAAGAAAGGGAAGGGAAAGCAGGCCAAGGTAGAAGCCATCTTTCTCATACCATGCGCTGTGGCTTACAGCCCAAGTTGAGCCAATAAAAAATGCCTCCTAGTCTACGTAATAAGATGAAAGAAAATTATATTAATCCATAAAAAGCTGGTTGAAAGAAGCGACAGCATGCTACAAATCTTAACAGTGCTTAATCCTAGAGAAATTCCATTAGTAAATTTCAAAATCCAGGACTTAAGGTCAGGGTTCTGCAAAAGGGCTGGGGTGGTCTAGTGGTATCAATCAAGGAGGAAGAATGACATCACAGAAGGAGTCTCAGGCACTAAGGTTGTTTGTCCCACTTTGGGTATACCAGCATAACTAAATCACAAAAAAAAGTTTTCACTTGAAATCGTCCTTCAGTTTTACAATTTTGTTGATTATTTATTTATTTATTTTATTATACTTTGTCGCTGTCTCCCGCGTTTGCGAGGTAGCGCAAGGAAACAGACGAAAGAAATGGCCCAACCCCCCCCATACACATGTATATACATACGTCCACACACGCAAATATACATACCTACACAGCTTTCCATGGTTTACCCCAGACGCTTCACATGCCCTGCTTCAATCCACTGACAGCACGTCAACCCCGGTATACCACATCGCTCCAATTCACTCTATTCCTTGCCCTCCTTTCACCCTCCTGCATGTTCAGGCCCCGATCACACAAAATCTTTTCCACTCTATCTTTCCACCTCCAATTTGGTCTCCCTCTTCTCTTTGTTCCCTCCACCTCCGACACATATATCCTCTTGGTCAATCTTTCCTCACTCATCCTCTCCATGTGCCCAAACCACTTCAAAACACCCTCTTCTGCTCTCTCAACCACGCTCTTTTTATTTCCACACATCTCTCTTACCCTTACGTTACTCACTCGATCAAACCACCTCACACCACACATTGTCCTCAAACATCTCATTTCCAGCACATCCATCCTCCTGCGCACAACTCTATCCATAGCCCACGCCTCGCACCCATACAACATTGTTGGAACCACTATTCCTTCAAACATACCCATTTTTGCTTTCCGAGATAATGTTCTCGACTTCCACACATTCTTCAAGGCCCCCAGGATTTTCGCCCCCTCCCCCACCCTATGATCCACTTCCGCTTCCATGGTTCCATCCGCTGCCAAATCCACTCCCAGATATCTAAAACACTTCACTTCCTCCAGTTTTTCTCCATTCAAACTCACCTCCCAATTGACTTGACCCTCAACCCTACTGTACCTAATAACCTTGCTCTTATTCACATTTACTCTTAACTTTCTTCTTCCACACACTTTTCCAAACTCAGTCACCAGCTTCTGCAGTTTCTCACATGAATCAGCCACCAGCGCTGTATCATCAGCGAACAACAACTGACTCACTTCCCAAGCTCTCTCATCCCCAACAGACTTCATACTTGCCCCTCTTTCCAAAACTCTTGCATTTACCTCCCTAACAACCCCATCCATAAACAAATTAAACAACCATGGAGACATCACACACCCCTGCCGCAAACCTACATTCACTGAGAACCAATCACTTTCCTCTCTTCCTACACGTACACATGCCTTACATCCTCGATAAAAACTTTTCACTGCTTCTAACAACTTTCCTCCCACACCATATATTCTTAATACCTTCCACAGAGCATCTCTATCAACTCTATCATATGCCTTCTCCAGATCCATAAATGCTACATACAAATCCATTTGCTTTTCTAAGTATTTCTCACATACATTCTTCAAAGCAAACACCTGATCCACAATTTTGTTGATACATAAAGGAATCTACTACGACACTGCAAACTCTTTGGAGATATGAGGCTTGGAGAGGAAAAGGCCTCTAAAAGAGACAGGGATTTGCAAGAGCCTTTATTCATCACACAACAAACAGCTAAAATACTATCATGAATAAAATCCCACAACCAAGTCTCAGTACATTCTGGGGGGAAAAAGGAGGGGGGTTGGAAAATAAAACTGTGGTGTATGAATAACTTGAAGTGAGTGGGATAATGAAATTAGCCACATGGAAGGCGCCGACTTTCCAAGGGTGGGCCTGTAACACGATAGTGGCTGTGATCACACTAAAAGGTTTGGAATAAAAGCTGGTGTCTCCTCACCCAAATCATGAGGGATGGAAGGGGCCCAACTCAAACAGTCCTAAAAAATATATTTCATGCCCACATAACTGATCACAGTAAAACATGTTTTGAAGTCTAAGAAAGGATTAAGTAGATGCTTATGATAGTAATCTGTATGTTGAACAGGTTTTGAAAGACATACGGCAGCATTAAAAAGAAGTCCCATACCAGTGATTAGCAGACAGTACCTTTTCTGCTAAGTAAAGGTATATATTTATTTCATATTTACTCATTTTATTATACTTTGACGCGTCAGTGAGGTAGCACAAGGAAACAGACGAAAGAATGGCCCAACCCACCCACACACACATGTATATACATAAATGCCCACACACACACACACACACACATATACATACCTATACATTTCAACATACACATACACAGACATATACATATATACACATGGACATATTCATACATGCAGCCTTCATCCATTCTGCTGCCACCCTGCCACACATGAAATGACACTCCCCCTCCCCCTGCACGTGCGCAAGGTAGTGCATAAAGGTAAATGTATAAAGATAAATGGCACAAATGTGACATACAGAATTACAAGTCTCCTAAGCAGAGATGGCAAAGTTGTAGCTTTGACTGATCAATTTACATCTTAACAATGCTTGCTGGGGATGCCAGATGATCCAAAGGAGGCAGTGACTGCCCCGCTGTCTAAAGGTAATGGGCACGAATTACAAAGCCTTCTTGAGGAACTAAAGCAACATCATAAACCTCACCTTAAAGTCAAGTAAGGAGCAAAATCACACATATTTATATCGTCCATATATGCCCCAAACTTGACTTTCAGATTACTAGCTCTATTAATTTTGATTTTGTTGACTTAAAATCACATGCATGCTCTTCCATCCTTAGCTCATTTTTTGGGATTGAACCCAATCCTGCAGCCCTATGTATATCTGGGACTTCACTTTCCAGTCAGAAGCACTGCCAAATTATGAATGAGGCCACAGCTACATGGGTGGTAAGAGCAAGAAACTGGCCTCCCCTTTTGACTTATGGCCATGGCCTTCCACTGATCATTTATGTTAAGTGAGATGGCACTAGCAACTGAATGCCCTTATCGAAGCCATCATTTTAGTGTATACATTACCCCTGCCCAAGCCAGGTGTACTTAATATATTTGCCAGCTTCTCCACAATACAGTAGTCTTCAAAGTTTCTCTAGTTATAGTCGTCTGATCACTGTCTATTTTGTCATAGGAAGTGTATCTAACTTTGACCCTAAAATACTAACTGAAACTAAAACATACAGTACATCCATATTTCTCTCTGATCTATAAATCCATAGAGTCTAACTATCTCTTCATCTCTGTACTTGTGTACACCTGTAGGCATACTCTGCATGGACGAGTACTTAACAAATTACCACGAAAGTAAAAAAAATATTGGACAATTCAAAGCTCTATCACACTTTCCAGCACACATCTAGTATTGTTTAATAATCCAACAGTCCATATGTCTCTTAATGTGCTGTACCCAAGGATGTACCAAGGATATCACTTTGTTTTACCTGTGGATGTACATACCTTTAATGTAAGGAGATGATCCATGATGTAGGTGGTAGGGTCAGCAAGGGAAGCAATGATGCATCGATGAGCATCTTCTCGGGCTTGTGATGCATTTTCTGTTGTATATGTTCCAAGCAATTCAATCATCACTTTACTTGCATCCTCACTGGAATATGGAAATTCAACAACAATCACTTTCTAATAAACAATTCTTTTTCTTTCTTTCATACTGCTGTAAGGTAGTACCAGGAACAGACGAAGGAAAGGCCCATTCACCCACATATCAATCAAGGATTTTCAAGATAAAGTATGAAAAGAAGCTTAGTTCATGAAATCACTCAAGCCAATTCTTAAACTGGTTTCATCAAACTGTTCACATCACTTCTTCAAATCCATGGAAGATTTAATGTTAAAAATGATCAATATTTATAATGGTAAGACATCAACAGTAAAATATAATTACCTTAGTTTGTTGGCAAGAAGAGTCTGATGCAACAAGCGAAGCAGCTGTTGCATCTGCTCGGTGGAGGGTGGTGGTTGCGCTGTGTTTAACATAGAACGCATCTTTTCTGCAGATTGATATACAGCCTGTATCTGTCCAATCTGGCCAGACACTTGAACCATTGTATAAAATACATGGTACCGAACTCCTAGATTCTCTGGCAGAGCATGAAACAACAGATTCAGTCTGTAGAAAATATTAAAAGTGAAAAACATTTTGTAAGGGATACTACAAGTGCTTGGGGTGTTACAAATATGATGGAGTAAAAATACCAATAATGAAATTTGTAAGAAATGTGTGGCATCAAACAAAAGGAAAAGACTTAGGGTGTGTTGTCACAAAATTAGTTAAGATGTTTTGTCATGTGGAAAGGTTAAATAGTGACAGGTTGGTAAAGAAAATATATGAAAGACAGGTAGAAACTACGACAAGAAGCCAACTGGTACCCTCAAGTGGGAAGGTGAAAGAACAGACTGCGGAGAGGATCCAGGAAGGTAGCTACCAAAATGTACCTATGACAAGATAATGCCATGATACTAGTTTCAATGGGTGGTGCTCACTGCACTGCCTGCTTGATGAGGGAAATGGAGGATGCTAGACATTGTGACTGGATAGGGACATCCCTCCCCCAGATGGTAATTTCAAGGGATAGCAATACACAAAAGAGATATAAAGACACAGATGCTACTGGTAGCGATTTACTTTATCAAAATTATATCATAAACCTGTAATTCCATAAATTTCCAGTGGTATTGTTGCATATACTGTAATAAAAATCATGTGATTTTGCAAAAAAAAACCTAAATAAGAGTGCTTTATGAATAAAAAGTAACCTTTAGAATTCTAGAAGGCTTAACATTTTCCTATACTACTTCTATATTCATCCATAAACCATACTTGAAGCCACTGCCATCAAGAATTCCTCATCCCCTGTCTCTGATGAAGCCAAAAAAATGTTTTTAATCCCTGCCATAAGTTTATTTTGTGAGGATGTTGTGAATAAAGTCAATCTAACTTGACTAGCCCAAGTCAAATGTGGAGAAAGTCATGCGCAATTAATAATCAAGAGGTCATTATTTTCGTGTAAGCCTTTGCTTTCTTTACCACACTAGACTTAACTTGAGAATATGCATGGAACAACACATGCAAATGGGAATGGAGATTTAGATAACAAACAGTTACTGTTATTCATGACAGAGAGTTAAGAATGAAAATGAAAAATATTTCAAGAGTGCCGAAAGTCTTGAGTATCATACGTTAGGATACCACGAAATGACTACTGAAAGCAGAGTTGGGACAATTTGTGCATATAGGAGGTACTTTCAATGGAAACCACAGTCTCTGAGGGTAATCAAGTGTGTGACGTCTAGAATTTGAACAGGACTGACTGATTATTCAAAATTATCTGCTGTGTCAACTGCTACAATCATCATCAGTACTGTGACAAGTGATTCCTGCTTATGCAACCAATCTGTACACATGGTAATGGTGTACTGTTATTAATAATCAGAATCTACAATATTCATTACAGTATTAATGAGCAAAAGAACAGCTTTGGCATCAGAAATTCAACTTACACTCTGAGGCACACGTTGCCTAATCGGTTGGACGGTGCCTTGGCCAGCTTCTCGCAAAATGCTAGAATAAGACTCTCAGTTTTTTCCCCAACCGGTACCTGTTGAAAAAAATGCAAACTGAATGGTTACTTACACACAAACAACTGTATCCAAATACTTGATGCTGATACCTTTATAACATCCAAATGACAAGTTATTCATAAGGGCCGCATCATTACAATGACTGGTCATCATGTCCACCAACAAATGTCCAAATTTTTTTTTTAACTACTCACCACAATCAAGACAGAAACAATAGAGTTCAGCAGGGCCTCCACCTCAGCTTCTGTTGCCTCAGATGAAAAAGCTGTGTCGCAAACACCAATGATTTTGTGTAGGTCATCCTCTAAACCCTTAGGGCTCCGTTCCATTGATATCTCAGCACCCACCTCCTTTAGATAGGCCCTAAGCTCTTCCACCTATAATAATACATGCATCTTTGTAATGGAAATCAGGAAAACCTCTAAAGTACTTATTTCCTAGAATATGCAGTAAAACTATTAGTCACCGCAGCATTACACTATTCATATGCAGTACGAAAAAAAAATCTAGTAAATATACCTTTTCACTGGTATAATGAGCCTGAAGTTTCCCATGACCTATTAGACAAATCTCCCCTAAAAATCTCTAGGCATTCTAATACTTGAGAGATACTTTGCCTTCGAGCGGAAAAGGTATGGCTTATGAAAAGGCGCTCAATAGCTAACGCAGACTATTGAAATGAGACAAAGAGGCGAGCTTTTCAATTCAGCATAAAGGGTTGGTGCTTCATTAAGGGTTTCATGCTGTTGCAAAGAACTGTTTGTCCAGGATTCTAATTTAAGACTCCCTCTCTCTCTCTCTTCAGAGTTTATACAATTTCTCAATAAATCAACAAGGCTTATTATGTACATGAAGATACGAGGTTATTAAGTCTAACCACACTGCTACGAGGAAAATGAGCAATTTCCAAAATATTTTATGGAACTTACGTAACACTATAAAACTGAGGGCATAAGGGACGTACTTAAAAACCATCTGAATTTATGATATCTGATCTTTAACCGTCTATTCTCATCGGTAAGAAACAAATTGACTTCAAGAAATAAATAAAAGTAGTGCAATGTTTTGAGAATGGAAGGAAAAGCTAGAATATGCAATTTGCAGCATAACATAAATAATCATTGAGGCTAGTGTAGTACGGGAACACATGCAGGAAAACATGAAGTTAACCTAAACCTGTTCAACATGTATGACAAAAATGTGTCATATTTACGTAAACTTTTCTGAAAATCCTCACCTAAAAGCTGAAATAATAGGGGGTATGTGTTGGGGTGTTTTAATGGCTAGTAACCCCATACTGGAGCTTGTTAAGACCTTGTTCGTACTAAATAAACCAGTATTAATACAATCACCTGATGAAGACCAACTGTGAGGCTGGTTGCTGGTGTACATGGCCACTCACGTATGTTGTCTGCTCACTACCAGTCGTCATGAGCTCATGCGCCGCCAGCCCGCGCATGACTGCACACGCCATATTCCACCAACCCATATTGGAAGTCACGTTCAACAGGTTCGATTATGGTGTTCATGATGTGCATGTTCATCGACCTTCATGTTCATCACTTCAGGTGAATTACAGGCTCTTAAATGACCCCGAATAGGCTTAAGCCTGAGGTGTCTTAAGCCTTATTCTAGAATGTTCGAAAAGTCTGACGGCCGAAAATCTACACCTGTCAGCGTCACCACAAAATCTTATTTTCCCTGACATATACCACGATATTCGGCAATATTTGGCGATCTACAAACACTCTACATCGTAAGCAACGTAGTGAAATGGGTGAAATCATTACCATACCTGTGCATTGACATCTATCTCTAAAAATGTGTAGACGCTCATGTTGAGACCGTGTTGTGTTGTCGGACATGGAAGGCAAGCGGTGAAATAACTCCGCATGAAACAAAATGAATTTATTTTATATTTTTCGATCATAGTCGTCAAAAAACATACGATGGATATAAAAATATATTTATAGATTAGCCAAAAATATCTATTTACTTTAAGAAAGGTTGTATATGAATAATTTTGATAATTTATGCTCCTCTGAATGCGATTCCACTGTGATTCTAATGTCTGAGGGGTAACGTTGTATGGAGAATTTCTACATATACTTTTACCCATCCTAATATAAAGTCCTTACCACAAATTGTCAAATTTCCTTCATTCCTTAATAATAATTGTCTGAAATCACGATAAGTGTGAGCCATACGACGCAACATGTTCTCGAGCCTTCAACATAATTACCTTCTAAGAGTAATAAATTTCTTCAGATAAATTCAATATACAGTCCGCGTTGTACAGTTAGGTTCGGTAAAATGCTATTAGCTGGCTATATGCGCCTGTTGGGAAATAACCGGTATAGACTCCGTTGCTCACCAATGCGTGACGAAGGGTATTCGACTAATTAGTATTCTGATAGTTTTCAATTATCAATAATGATTATAGCCATACGCTTCGCGCTCAAAGGTCCCGGGTTCGATCCTAGCTCATTCGAGTTTTTTGTTCTATGAGGGTGCGCGTTTCTATGCACTTTATTCGTGTGTGTGTGTGTGTGTGTATATATATATATATATATATATATATATATATATATATATATATATATATATATATGGAGAGAATGAGTGAGGAAAGATTGACCAAGAGGATATATGTGTCGGAGGTGGAGGGAACGAGGAGAAGAGGGAGACCAAATTGGAGGTGGAAAGATGGAGTGAAAAAGATTTTGTGTGATCGGGGCCTGAACATGCAGGAGGGTGAAAGGAGGGCAAGGAATAGAGTGAATTGGAGCGATGTGGTATACCGGGGTTGACGTGCTGTCAGTGGATTGAATCGGGGCATGTGAAGCGTCTGGGGTAAACCATGGAAAGCTGTGTAGGTATGTACATTCTGCGTGTGTGGAAGTATGTATATACATGTGTATGGGGGTGGGTTGGGCCATTTCTTTCGTCTGTTTCCTTGCGCTACCTCGCAAACGCGGGAGACAGCGACAAAGCAAAATATATATATATATATATATATATATATATATATATATATATATATATATACATATATATATATATTTTAAACGTCCATATACATAACATACATACAGACATATACACACGCCTTCATTCCCGTCGACACCACGCCACAGGGTATAGCAACAACCCCCCCCCCCTCCCGCCCCTCTAGGGAGGCTAGTAATTACTTACTCATTTTGTGATTATGTTTGTTTTCCCCAGGCTCCTTATGGTTCCCCTTCGAGGATACAAATCTATATTTCAATCTACTCCGTCACATCCGGTTATAATAATTTTTGCTTTGAAGTTATACAGCAACACTTGACCAGCATTTATTGAACGTGGCTTTTAAGAAAACAAGTAATTGTGTAGTCACTAAGTGGAGGGGGAGATGGTTCCATGTCTTTGTAATGAATGTGCTACATCTACTAAACTAAATATCTTTTGAACACTTTCTTCAAAAGTTTATGAATAATTGTAAAACCATTGTTTTCTTACCATGCATGTGGGACCACCAATATATCTGGTGGGAGTGCCTTGGTCTGCGGAGTATGCCATCACCTAGCTCTTGGTAGCTTTTTTTTTTTTTTTTTTGTAACATCCTTTTTAATCCTCCTTGCTATAGCTTCTGGTTACTTTGGCAGCCCATCTTGAAGACCAGTTCTCTACCATCAGGTAATGATGGGGGTCTAGTCTTGGTAGATAATACAAGATGACCAACATGTACCTCAACACTATCACTGTTCTTCACTTGTTCCTGATACAGCTTCTCTCTGGTAAGAAATGGCAACTGACAAGTATCTTTAATATGGGAAATATGACTGATTTCATTTTTTAAAATAAAGCTATCTTGCCTAGAGAGGCAGTTAGTGGGATGTCTAATCATCACTGACATACAGTAATATGCTTGCACACAGTAATACTGTTCCTGCATCTAGGTCAGCACTCTTATGAAAGAAATTATGCCATCAATTAGAATTAGAATTTACCATGTATTTCAGCTTTGTTCAAATGTATCTTAAAGGTGCACCTTTACATATGGACATATCAGTAAGACCATGCCATGTGTTCCTGTTTGCACATGACATAGCTCTGGTGGCAGAGTCAGGAAACTCCTGACGCTGGTGTCTTGGTATATGTAAGTGTGTGAAATGAGGAACTCTGAAGTTAATGTGAGCAAAGGCAAAGTAACATGGCGTAGGAGGGGAGAAACAGGATGGCTTGTGAGTGTTTCAATGAGGACAATCTGAAGGAAATGGAGTGCTACTGGTAACAGTGAATGGGCAAGGCAATAGATGGAACCATAGCAAATGAAATGAATCACAAGGTAGAAGTGCTAAGGTCCTGAGTGAACTGAGAAGAGTTTGGAAGAAGTCAAAGTCTGTTTGGGTACAGATGATGGGCATTTGAAGTTGTATTCCAAACTGAGTTGTATGGATATGAAGCTCAGGTCTAGAATGCAAAAGAACAGCAGGGGGTGAATTTGTTGGATATGAAATCCCTTATGACAATATATATGAAGCAAGGTTACTAAGTGAGAAATGTCAGTATAGAAGTTAGGTGTGGCAGTAAGTGCAGCCTGGCAGAAAGAATGAATCAAGGTCTGCTGAAATTATTCAGAATATGGAGAGAATGAGAAAGGAAAGACTGACAGTGAACTGTGTCACAAATGGAGTTATGGGTAGGGGAATGGGAAATGGAAAGATGGAGAGAAAATGGCTTTGAGGCATTGTGGGTTAATCAATCCCCAAGGAGAGAGGCAGTAGGGTATAGAATCAAGTGGAACAATGTGGGCAGAGTCAGTGCATATTCTGTGATCAAGGAACAGTCTTGAAAGTGTGCCTGTGGATGGTGTATTCTTTTGGCACATTACACGTAACACCTAGAGAGTGACTATGAGCAAATGAGGCTATTGTATATTTGCTCCTAGTACTACCTCACTAAGATAGGACATGGAATATAATAACAAAAAAGAATCATATAAAATAATTTTTTACATTTTCACTCGTAATCTCATTTCTCTATTTTCATCTCAGCTTTCAAAAAGTTGTTGCATTATGATTCATTTACAACTAGGGATAGAAATGGTTTCAAAATATTTTCATGTGGGGGTTATGTGCTAAACCAGGGTATATGGAGCAATTACAGGAAACTGGTAAAGTCTGTGGAGTTTTAATGGAAATGTAAGGCTCCGGTTTCATTACATTATACATGAAAACAGCCTCATTTGGATTAAATATGTCCAATGAGGCAGTTGTTCATTTATAACTAATGCTACCTTATCAAGATAAAAAAATAAACCATTTAATAAATGATGAGTCTATACAAAACTGACTCCCTCTAAATACTCTTGAGATTAGAGCACTGCTAAATATTCTAGGGATGATCCCAGCAAAGTAAAGCACACTAAATTTCATAAACATTACCAGGAAACAATTCTATTGCTATCCATAAAGACAGATTGATAAAAGGTATCACACAAAACTGAATGCAAGAGCAAGAAATGCTTCTCAACTAATTTCAACAAAGTCTTTCTCAGGTAAGTAGTGATACATTTAGACCAGTAAACAAGCTTACATACACAACTGGCTGCTCAAGGAATGAGATGACGATGAGCATCACTACCTGATTGATCTGTTACAGACATTCACCTGCAAATGGACCAATAACTGGGCAAAATTCTGCTGCCACTTTAGTCCAGGCAAAGTGCGAACTTTAGTGTTGTTGGGCCATTCTCTTAGCCACTAGGGAACGTGTTTCCAAAGCCTCTCACTCCAACAGCTGGAATAAAAGGCCTCAAAAATGCTTTCAAGAAACGCATTACATCATTCACTAGCTACCATTCGAATAAAAAAATAGCCCATTGTGTCTTTTAATGGGACTATAACAGGAAACAACTGCAACACCTGGTATAAAGCATCAGCAAAAATGGTACTTTGTGATAGGCCATTTCACTGGAGATGAACTCCAGTATCAAATCAATCAGGCAATGACACTAATCAGCTTCCAGTTCCTTGATCAATCAGTTTTGTATAAGAGCTTGATTATGTCCTGATGAATGATTACTCTTTCGGAGAACACTGGCAAAACTTGCTGAGAAGAATAAATTCTTGGGCTCATGCATTCAATTTTCCTTGCTACTTTTCATTTCTAGTGCTGTACGTTCATGAAATAGTTCAACCACAGTAATAACCTCCAACAATAACTGCTTCTGGAAAGGTTGGGTCCTTTTCAAAACTGAATGAGACAAATCACTTCAATTTCAACACCTTGAAAACAGATGGCACTTGTCACATAAAATAATGCTATCTATATATATATATATATTTTTTTTTTTTTTTTTTTTTTTTTTTATACTTTGTCGCTGTCTCCCGCGTTTGCGAGGTAGCGCAAGGAAACAGACGAAAGAAATGGCCCAACCCCCCCCCCCCCTACACATGTACATACACACGTCCACACACGCAAATATTCATACCTACACAGCTTTCCATGGTTTACCCCAGACGCTTCACATGCCTTGATTCAATCCACTGACAGCACGTCAACCCCTGTATACCACATCGCTCCAATTCACTCTATTCCTTGCCCTCCTTTCACCCTCCTGCATGTTCAGGCCCCGATCACACAAAATCCTTTTCACTCCATCTTTCCACCTCCAATTTGGTCTCCCTCTTCTCCTCGTTCCCTCCACCTCCGACACATATATCCTCTTGGTCAATCTTTCCTCACTCATTCTCTCCATGTGCCCAAACCACTTCAAAACACCCTCTTCTGCTCTCTCAACCACGCTCTTTTTATTTCCACACATCTCTCTTACCCTTACGTTACTTACTCGATCAAACCACCTCACACCACACATTGTCCTCAAACATCTCATTTCCAGCACATCCATCCTCCTACGCACAACTCTATCCATAGCCCACGCCTCGCAACCATACAACATTGTTGGAACTACTATTCCTTCAAACATACCCATTTTTGCTTTCCGGGATAATGTTCTCGACTTCCACACATTTTTCAAGGCTCCCAAAATTTTCGCCCCCTCCCCCACCCTATGATCCACTTCCGCTTCCATGGTTCCATCCGCTGACAGATATATATATATATATATATATATATATATATATATATATATATATATATATATATATATATATATATATAATATATATATATATATATATTTCTTCTGTTTCCTTGCGCTACCTCGCAAATGCGGGAGACAGCGACAAAGCAAAATATAAGAGAAAGGTGCAAGAGGTGAAAAAAAGGGCAAATGAGAGTTGGGGTGAGAGAGTATCATTAAATTTTAGGGAGAACAAAAAGATGTTCTGGAAGGAGGTAAATAAAGTGCGTAAGACAAGGGAGCAAATGGGAACTTCAGTGAAGGGCGCAAATGGGGAGGTGATAACAAGTAGTGGTGATGTGAGAAGGAGATGGAGTGAGTATTTTGAAGGTTTGTTGAATGTGTTTGATGATAGAGTGGCAGATATAGGGTGTTTTGGTTGAGGTGGTGTGCAAAGTGAGAGGGTTAGGGAAAATGATTTGGTAAACAGAGAAAAGGTAGTAAAAGCTTTGCGGAAGATGAAAGCCGGCAAGGCAGCAGGTTTGGATGGTATTGCAGTGGAATTTATTAAAAAAGGGGGTGACTGTATTGTTGACTGGTTGGTAAGGTTATTTAATGTATGTATGACTCATGGTGAGGTGCCTGAGGATTGGCAGAATGCGTGCATAGTGCCATTGTACAAAGGCAAAGGGGATAAGAGTGAGTGCTCAAATTACAGAGGTATAAGTTTGTTGAGTATTCCTAGTAAATTATATGGGAGGGTATTGATTGAGAGGGTGAAGGCATGTACAGAGCATCAGATTGGGGAAGAGCAGTGTGGTTTCAGAAGTGGTAGAGGATGTGTGGATCAGGTGTTTGCTTTGAAGAATGTATGTGAGAAATACTTAGAAAAGCAAATGGATTTGTATGTAGCATTTATGGATCTGGAGAAGGCATATGATAGAGTTGATAGAGATGCTCTGTGGAAGGTATTAAGAATATATGGTGTGGGAGGCAAGTTGTTAGAAGCAGTGAAAAGTTTTTATCGAGGATGTAAGGCATGTGTACGTGTAAGAAGAGAGGAAAGTGATTGGTTCTCAGTGAATGTAGGTTTGCGGCAGGGGTGTGTGATGTCTCCATGGTTGTTTAATTTGTTTATGGATGGGGTTGTTAGGGAGGTGAATGCAAGAGTTTTGGAAAGAGGGGCAAGTATGAAGTCTGTTGGGGATGAGAGAGCTTGGGAAGTGAGTCAGTTGTTGTTCGCTGATGATACAGCGCTGGTGGCTGATTCATGTGAGAAACTGCAGAAGCTGGTGACTGAATTTGGTAAAGTGTGTGAAAGAAGAAAGTTAAGAGTAAATGTGAATAAGAGCAAGGTTATTAGGTACAGTAGGGTTGAGGGTCAAGTCAATTGGGAGGTGAGTTTGAATGGAGAAAAACTGGAGGAAGTAAAGTGTTTTAGATATCTGGGAGTGGATCTGGCAGCGGATGGAACCATGGAAGCGGACGTGGATCATAGGGTGGGGGAGGGGGCGAAAATTCTGGGGGCCTTGAAGAATGTGTGGAAGTCGAGAACATTATCTCGGAAAGCAAAAATGGGTATGTTTGAAGGAATAGTGGTTCCAACAATGTTGTATGGTTGCGAGGCGTGGGCTATGGATAGAGTTGTGCGCAGGAGGATGGATGTACCCTAATAATAGGGTAAGAGAGATGTGTGGAAATAAAAAGAGCGTGGTTGAGAGAGCAGAAGAGGGTGTTTTGAAGTGGTTTGGGCACATGGAGAGAATGAGTGAGGAAAGATTGACCAAGAGGATATATGTGTCGGAGGTGGAGGGAACGAGGAGAAGAGGGAGACCAAATTGGAGGTGGAAAGATGGAGTGAAAAAGATTTTGTGTGATCGGGGCCTGAACATGCAGGAGGGTGAAAGGAGGGCAAGGAATAGAGTGAATTGGAGCGGTGTGGTATACCGGGGTTGACGTGCTGTCAGTGGATTGAATCAAGGCATGTGAAGCGTCTGGGGTAAACCATGGAAAGCTGTGTAGGTATGTATATTTGCGTGTGTGGACGTATGTATGTACATGTGTATGGGGGGGGGTTGGGCCATTTCTTTCGTCTGTTTCCTTGCGCTACCTCGCAAACGCGGGAGACAGCGACAAAGTATAATAAAAAAAAAATAATATATATATATATATATATATATATATATATATATATATATATATATATATATATATATATATATGTGGAATTTTATCACCTAAAACATAAGGGATTGAATATATGAAAGATTATGACTCCTTAGGTACCATGTTATTTGGTTCCTGACAGATATTGGAATGAATCAGAGTAACTTATTCATAATACAATATGGTGGAGTAACTGAAATCCTTTGATATAACTGTGATGCAAAGAAAAGACAGATCTAATAAATGTTTATATTCAATCTAAAACACCTTCACAAATGTCTCCATTCACGCATCATTAAATACACCATGTAATTCATCTCAACCATACCAGATATGATAACAAGAGATACTTCTTATGACTCATCATTTTACACCTCACAGACAACAAAATATGAAATAAATATATCTTTATGAAAACAGTAATGAAAACAATACAACCTAAAAAAAGCACACAAAGGAGCTGCAGATGTTGGGAGCTGAACAGCTGAGAATCAAAATCCTATACATGCTAAATATGGCTAAATATGCAAATATTCAAGTTTGTCAAATTAAATGAGACAGTATCATAAATGTGAAACTGCTTCACAGCTCCAACATTCTATGCATTATGCCAAAATTGATGTTTACAATGTGAACCTTGCCTATTCATGTGAAAAAAGGCACATGAAATATAGGCAGGAAGCAGCAATATTTACAATCACTTACTCTTTTCATTATTAGCATTTACATAGAATTATTAATGAGTGCTAAAAAAATCCCTGCAATCTCTTGGCACAACATACTCCTTATATATTTGATTTCATACATCCTAGCAAATATGTACAGCAATATGAATGAAGATTATGAAGTCTGGGGAGATATGAACATTATTAAAGCAGCATCTGCCGACAGATGGCCAGTAAGGAATTTGTACTTGAAATTGATGCTACTAGCCATGCAAGCCATGCACACTTCACATACATTTTGTTAAAAGAATTAACTCTTATGTGTCGTACTTTATGACATATTCCGTAATAATTCTTCGGTCAAACAAATATAATTTTAAAATGTTCATGTGCAAACATCATATACCAATCAAAATGGGATTCCATTTCACCATAATCAAAAGATGTCTCTTACACATAAACATGGTGGTGAATGCAGAACTTCTTCCAGACATTTTAGTCACTTCATTTTCACATTAAAAAACTTATCAATGCCACTCAAAACAAAAGGATAATCTAATCAATGATTTGGCTAAAATCAAAGTAAAGCAGTTGTTATCTGCCTTTCCCTTACTGTAAGTTAGGAGGCAAGAATAGTAAAATAAATACCAAAGAGCAGTGACTGAGTTTGTGTATCAGATCACTAAATATATTGCAGTTAATCAGTGATGAAAGCCTGTCAGTCATATACAGCAAAAAGTTAAAGAAACGATGGAAAAATGGGAAAATCTTGCCAGCATACATTTATCTTCTTCCTCTTCCTAGGTCTCTTCTTTCTTGGTTAATTATACAATAAAATAATTTACCTGGAAACTAGTATTCTAGTAACATCAAAAGGAATGAAACCAAAACATCTTAAAGTTCAATGGACATAACTCAGCAACAGTTTCATAATTTGAGTTCATCATGATTTTCTAAATCTAAACACAATGTGAGCGCTTGACCAATCATGAATGACTGATGTACAGTATAAAAGTACTCTGACCAGAACTTCTTTAGAATACTTGAAGCAAAGCTCAAGAAACTTCTTAAAGATCCATAACATTTATTTTGGTTTCGATTCCAAGACTGAAGAGGAGATTCTCCTGTGGATATTGATTCATTATCAAATAACTATAAATTTCCTACAGTGGGATTATGTCTAGAGATACAGTATAGTCAATCATTACATTTACTGTACCCCTACATGCTATATACTTAAGAGACATGAGACATTCAGTCAACTTATGCTTAGTGTATGTACACATTCATCTAAAAAAAATATTCAGTATAAATACAAACATAGTAGTCATCTGAGTAGTTCACACATAAAGAGGGGCTACATTTCTCTGACACAACTATGGCACACCATACACGTGTATATCTATGGCATCAACACACTTTCCATAACATTTTTCTCTCTGGAATACAGCTAGTAAACCCTTTCACTTCACAATTTTGGTTTCAAGGGTACCTCAACATAACCATAATTTTCTGCAAAACAGAGTCCTTATTTGGTATTTTTTTCCTATCTTAAAAATATGACATTAAAAACATCTTCAAAATATATAAAAACATAAAAATTGCAGCTTTATGTAAAAATAAATTTTTTCTACCAATAATCAATACTCATTATACTGAACTAAACAATGGAACTAATGAAACATATCAAGACAGTCTACAAATATAGGAAATGCACTACACTTTTGGAATTTTACCAAATATCTCAAACAAACATACCTCTATCTATCTTGGGGAAAAAAAAAACTTAATTCACTCTGCTATAGGGGGATAGTCTGTAACACACTGGTCCCTTGGAGTTCACCAATGATTCATCAATATAAAGTTATTTGTTGCTCACTTACACCGCAGCACATTCATCACTCACCATATGGGCATAACTTCATCCAACCATGTATCTTTATTGGCAACATTTTCACTAGAAGAAAAACAAAAATGCACAGTTCAGTTGGTAATGATTTTGAGAAAACACTTGCAATGGTAAGCCAGTATGAATCCTTTAAGTATAACTCTAGTGTCAATTTATGGACCATCCCTATTCCAATTTCTATGGGCAAAATAACTAATGACATATAAAAGTCATTTTCAACAGCACATTACAACACATAAAAACTTATTCAAAATGCTGTAAAACAGGTGGAGATCTAAAGGGACTCTCATGAGATATGAGTTACCTGTGTGTTTTAATTCATAGTGTTAGAGATTACTCATATATGGTAGCCCTCACGGTAACCTGACAAGAGTTTCAAGGTTTCTGCAATGTTCTCAATCTATCTATCTATATCTCTTGATGCCTGTTCCATTCTGGAACTCCCTGAAGAGGATGGCCATGGCAATAAAGTCTTGCAGTAAAGGATAAGTGGGTTTGAAAGGTGTTAAGTATGTCCAAATGTCACATACTCATTGATGGTTGCACACATACAAGTCAGACAAGAGTTTCAAGGTATCCGCAGTGTTCTCAAATCTAGCAGTAAAGGAGAATGGTTTTTGAAAGGTGAGGGGTAAGTCTGAATGTCATACAAGGAAGAATAATTCATTAAAAAAATATCTCAAAATGTTGTGGTAAAAAGTGTTAACTATGTCAGGGAATGACAGTAAAATGAGCTCCTACAAGAATGGGCAATTCCCTTGCCTAGCCAATGGAATCTAGTGATCTTGACATTTGACCTGATAGCATAAATTAGGGTTTCATCCTATTTACCCACCATTCAAGTTTCATTTGTCTATGGATTATGCAAAATGAAGTCTGTCTAAGAGATGGTTGGACGGATGCACATATTAACGGACAAAAAGATAGATGGACGGCCGGACGGACGGACAGATTAACATACAAGAAGAGAGACAGATGGACAGACATCTCCACTAATAATAATTTAGACAAAAAAAAATTGATTGAGGAAAATCAACCCATTCAACAAAACTATGCGTTTTATGTAATATTAAAATCACTCTTTTGTAATATCTGATTCATATGTATACTTTTAGTCTATCTATCTCTCTATTCCTGATGCCCATTCCCTCTGGGAACTCCCATCAACAGGGTAGCCATGACAAAAGAGTCTCCAATTATCTCTGTCCTTACAAACACCATTCCAAGCTTCATTCACCCATATCTCTCCCTCCAGTACTCTTCCACTCTATTTCCCTAAGTTAGAAGTGGTCTTCCTATCACACCAACCCCCTTTAATCATACTATCATATACTCCACGTAAACTTCCACTCTTTCTACCTCAAAGTATTACATTCTACCCACTACCACTCCACGTCGTCGTTCCCTGCCATACCAAATCTCTCATATGCCCCCTCATTACTTTTTCACTTCATCTACACATACCACCTGCTCCTCACAAATAATTAATTTCCTCAAACTGGATTCCTGACCTTTAGAAAAAAAATAAAACATAAGTATTCCAGTATCAAAACAGAACTGTTAGAGACAACTACTTTGCATGCAGTTACACATCTACCACACACACCACTTCAATTGTACACACCATTTCAATTGTGTTAATTTTCTACGTTTAAAATACAGCAAAATGTATAATATTATCCCTCAAGTGTGATCCACAGAATCTATAAAATCTAATGAAAAACAGCTCTTCAATCATGTCTATCTTGATGTAACTCATGCTCAGTCGAATACAGCCAATTAACTATGGCACTGCAAGCAAAAGTCTTATTTCAGTCTCTAAACTATCAAGATTCTAGGCCTTCATGCCATGAAAACTGCAGCATACTTTACTTATAAATCAATATTCACAGAAATATGACTAGCCCTCAGCCCAATATCCAACAATCTTGCTCAAATCTAATGTATCGAAATTGCAGTTACAGAGATATTTTGAAATAAGAAATGATGGCACGTAAAGCTGTTGTGTAATGACAGGTATTAAAGTACATAATATACCGTACATTAGTATGATGGTATTCACAGATGTTATAATTCTGACATGAATCATTACAGTTAACAGTTTGGACCAAAAGAATATCTCCATTTGATATTAGCACAATTCTGTAAAGATATTGTGGAGGAAGAGTCAACAAGAGAATGGTTGAAGAAATCTAACTGATTTTGAAAAAAAAATACATTTGGTACAATTCAATATGAGCTCAAAATGAAAGTAAATATATACTGTGAATGAAGAATAATGACAGAAATGTGTTGGAAACATGAAGCAGCAGCATATCAAATTTAATGTATACTATCAAAGCCTGATTATGCTGCAAGACAAAGTATGTGTAGTATTTAGAATCCCTAAAAGAAATTTTACAAGGACCACCTGGAACATGAAAAAAGTAACTGACAATATCAATTACTTCTTTGCAATCGATGCTTTAATAACTTTGGGTGTAAACATGGAATCTATAAAACACCCTGCATATACATATATATATATATATTTCTTTTTTATACTTTTTCACTGTTTTTTGCCTTAGTGATGTAGTGCCAGGACCAAATGAATGAGCCTCATTTGCTCACATTCACTCTCTAGACGTCAAGTATAATGCACAAAAACCAGAGCTTCCCATCCATAGACTAGTCCCACTGACTATTCTGTGGTTTCCCTTGAAAGATTTGTATATCCTAAATCAGTCCACTAATTGTATGTCATTCTCATACATCCTACTGGTCCAATTCATTCTATCTCATACACATCACTCATGCTTCTGAACCCTGAGGCTCTGAAACTTCAATACACCTTTCACTCCATTCTTCTGTTTCCTTATTGGTCTCCCTCCCCTTGTTCCTTTCAATTCTGACATTAAAATCTTATCAGTCAGTCATTCTTTGCCCATCCCTTCCACATGTCCAAAATCTGCACATGCTGGTTAATCTCAATCAATCTGTGTTCCCCACCATACCTCCCTCTTACACTGTCATTTCTGATGTTGACTAACACAACCCATATCATACATCATCCTCAGATATTTCACTGCCTGCTTGACCACCCTCTTTTGTTTGTTTGCATTTAAGTTCTAAGACTCTTATTCACCGTCATAACTTCTATATCTTCAAACAAGCTCATCTTTTCCCTAAAAGACACTGACCCCTCATTACTTGATTTTTGTTAACACTTACTCTCACCTTTCTCTTTTCACACAAGCTCCCAATCTCTGTCACCAGATTCTGGATTTTTCTCTGCAGTCTGCCACATAAGCCATGTCATTGGCAAACACCGAATGGTACTCCTCCCATGACCTCCCCAACCACCCAGAATACCACAAACCAGCCCCTCATCTTACTCTGTCCATAAACGGATCAAACAACCATTCTTTGCAAAGAACTATACATCTTCCTCCCTTCCTACACACCCACATGCCTTATTCTCCCAGTAAAACTTCCTTCCTGCAATCAGTAACTTTCTACTTATCAAACCCATATATTTGTAGTAACTGTCAAGGTTATCATGAACTTTCTCCAGATCCATAAATGCCACATACAATTAACTCTCCAAGTATTTCTTGCATAAATTTATCAAAAAAAATCCCTAGTCATGCAATCTTTACCTTTCCAGAAGCTACACTGTTCTTCTGCAATCTGACTGTCAGTGCATGCCATCAATCTCTCTATAACCACTGTCCCACACACCTCACTAAGTATACTCAACAGACTTATACTTCTATAATTCAAGCATTCTCCTTTGACCCCTTTCTTTTACTGCATTTTGCTCATCCTCAGGTACCTGACCTTAGGGCCAATTATATATACATAAACATAAAGGTGTTGTTGGACTCTTGCCTACAAGTGATCACACCATGTCAATTCAGGAAAGGCTGTATCATTTTCAAAAGAATAAAAGGAGTAGATTCTCACTCATCAAGGAACTTCTTGCTCTATGTGAATCCATCATATCCCCTGCTGCTTTGGGTGTAGCCTTGAAGCTGCAAGAGCCTGATAAAAGGGGTGATGCAGTGAAGATAACCCGAGGAATAGTCTATGAAGATTTGGTGTTGATGGTGGGCTCTGGTTTTGGTACATTAAAAATGACATCTAGAGACTTGATACGTGCAAATGAGGTTGATGTTCATTTGTGCTTAATGCTACCTTGCAAAAGTGATAAAAGTAATTAGGTATATATATATAAAAAAAAAATATATATATATACATATATATATATTTTCCAATGGAGAGCATTCTATCAAAGATGAAATGAAAGCTGCCAATATTTTAATATACAGCTTGGAACAATCTCATGGAAGTTGTGTGGATGAATTTCTTCAATTAAAAAAAATATATTTCCCATGTTCTGTTATTACCATACCTATGACAATAAAATATAATTACTCTGCTGGAAGATATGACGTCTGACTGTCCCACCCTGTGCTTATGGTGATGATTGTGAATATCTCTTTTTATCATTAAGGGGGAAAAACAATTGTGTGTCAAAATTAAGGTAATTCTGTTTGAGTAAATTATCCCAATCACAACTGTAAATAAGACAACCTTCAATATTCACTAATTTTTCGTCAAGTACCGTCTAGAGTTTTATACAATTGGTTTGCTTTAAACTTTATGATGACCAATGCTTCATGAGTCAGGTCTTCTTCAACAGCAGATTTTCAAGCGATCATCTTCACAACTTGGCATGGGGTTTACATGGAGAAAAGTCTTCGCCCAAGATCACCGGTGATGGAACCTGTCTCCCTCCTGTTTGGTAACTCGACGATAAATTTCCTCTGGGAGACTATCAGGGTCAGCTAGAACATTTGTGGTGGTGCTTAGCTTACGCATTGAGCTGGATACCACTGTGGAAGAAAAATACATAATAAAACAAAAGAATATACACAAATTTCTAATAATATAGTCTGTCTATGAAAACACATATCATATGACTGATCCCTACCTGTAATTGTTCTCACATTATTTGCATTATGCCTACATGCTAAATTTCTATAGATACTGTGATAACAATTTTCCAACAGCCAGCAATCTGAAAGTTTTCATAGTCAAATAAAACAACCACTCATGTCTATTTGCTACTAATTATATACTTCCTCTACAATTTTACTGTTTTAGTGGCATGAAGGAGAAAAAGCATTCGCTGACAATTCAACATTACATTTATCCACATCCTTCCATTCTGCTCCCTCTTCTCTCACTCGATCTGCATCTTGTCTTCACACAGCTTTCTCAATAAACTCAAGAGTAGGACAGGGTATCTCATTCGGGTACAACAAAATCTTGTTAAGTCTAATGCTTCCAAGATCCAATTTCTACCCATCTCTCTATCGAAAACTCCTCACAACTCTCGTCTCTCATTTGACGGTTCTGTAATTCCACTCTTTCTTGGAAACCCCACATTACAGGAATAGCTAAGTCTGCCTCTAAGAAACTGGGTGTCCTGTTTAGATGTTGAAACTTCCCTTTTGAACAGCTGCTCAATTTATACAAGTGATTGATTCATCCTTGTATGGAGTACTGCACTCACATATGGGGTGGTTCTAGCTTTACATCCTTACTTGACAGATTTGAGGTGAAAGTCCACCTTATAAACTGTCCCACACTAACTTCCAAACTTGACCCCTTGCCTTATGCTGCAGTGTTGGTTCACTTTCCTTCTTCTATAGGTATTACTTTGGTTTTGTTCCTGAGAGCTGGCTAATTGTGTGCCCACACCACTAGCTAGATCATGCAATAATCAACAAGCAGCTGCATCACAAGATTATTATGTGGCCATCAGCAACTCAAAGGTGGGTCATTTTGATACCCACTTCTTTCTTTACACGTTGAAGCTTTGGAACCTTCTATCTTTTCATGCCTTTCCCAATAACTATGACCTGGCACATTTCAAAAGACAGCTTTTCACTTTCTCAAAAATTCATAAATACTTTCCCTTGTCTTTTCTTTTTCTTTTTCACAATTCTCTCTATATTTCAATTATGGCCCAGCCTTGATGTGGACTTTTGTCCGTGACAGAAGCATAGAAAAAAAAAATTATTTCTGTTAAAGCTATATGTGGCTTTTTATGAAAACACTCCTAGATGGTACGGGTCAGATTAGTTACAGCAAGTGTCCTTGCAGCTGGGTATGGTAGCAAGTACAGAAAGAGAACATAAGGTTATGTGGATAAAATGAGTATCTAGATGTGCAATAATAGATATTTGAAAATGAACCTGATGAAACAACACTTTAAATGCAAAAAATTTACTAAATGATAATGGGACTCATATTGTTTGCATTTCTACTTTCTCATTTCCCTCTTCAATCTTTATATAACTGATTTACACTTCAAACTTTTCACACATTTTATACTAAAATTCATTTCAATTTCAAGCATATCTAAGAAGACTTGAAAAAAAGATTAAAACAGAAAAGTAAACATACACGGTCGAAGGACGTTGAGTGAACATTGCTGGTCAAGCCACGCAAGAGAAGATCGGCAAAGGTCATCTAAGCAGCTGGTGCTGACACTGTTGTTGTAAGACTCTAATAAGGGTTCTGTTATTAGAGAAAATAGCCAGAACTTCCAGTTGGCTAATGTGCGCTCATGAACATAGCTATTGAACATCTCCTTAAGCTTGCTGTAGCGAGCGTGCGTCATAGGTGCTCCAGTGGCTGGTAGCAAAGCCTGAGCATTGCTAGAATTAAAAATCAAATGATCTTTTTGCAAAATACATTTCATGAATAAAAGAAATTACTTTTAAAGCAGCAGTATTCTGTCTGTAAACCTATAATAAGTCATGATGGTAATATCATATGATGACAAGTTCTGAATAACAACATTAAGCAAATCTTATCTACCTGATCTCACAGCTAAGACTTTCTATCTGAGCCCGAAGCTTCTCTGCCTGCTCTGTCAACTGTTGCCTTTCTGATTTGAGTTGATGGATATACTCAGCTCCTTTCTGCAACATTACTGCCTTACTGATCTGTTCAGGAAAATCAAAATAAAAGAATAAAATCTTCCAATACATTCAACAGAAAGTTTCTGATATATAGTAAAAAGTACATCAAGCACAGAAAGGCAATCTTCTATTAACACTAAATAATACTTACATCTGAACAACTTTTAATCATTACAATCATTTGCTATTAAGAATTTTTTCATAATGCCCAGTGGCTATGTGCCCATGTGTTGGTGCATGACAAGACTTTGTGTATTCAAGGGAAAGAGTTTCACACTTTTGTGTACCCATCTCTAGCACTTGCATACAGAACATGCATTAACATACTATCCCTGGGGATAAGGGAAAAAGAACACTACCTATGTATTCCCTGCGTGTTGCAGATGGTAACTGAAAGGGGAAAGGGGACTGGAAATCCTCCCCTCCTGTTTTAACTTTCCCAAAAGAAGGAACAGAGAAGGGGTACAAGTGAGGATATTCCCTCTAAGGCTCAGTCCTCTGTTCTTAATGCTATCTCGCTAATGCGGGAAATGGCGAATATGTATGAAAAAAACAGCATTGCCACCTCCTGAGTCAGCGAGGTAGTGCCAGAAAAACAGACAAAAAGGTCACATCTATTCACACTCAGTCTCTAGCTGTCTTGTGTTATGCACCAAAACCACAACTCCCTATCCACATCAAGGCCCTACAGACCTTTCCATGGTTTACCCCAGATGTGTCATATGCTCTGGTTCAATCCAGTGACAGCATGTTGACCCTGGCATACCATATCATTCCAATGAACTCTATTACTTGCATGCCTCTCACCCTCTTGCATGTTCAGGCCCTGATCGCTCAAAATCTTTTTCACTCCATCTTCCACCTCCAATCTGATCTCCCACTTCTTGTTCTCTACACCTCTGACACATATATCCTCTTTGTCAACCTTTCCTCACTCATTCTCTCCATATGTCCAAACCATTTCAACACCCTCTTCTACTCTCTCTGCCACTCTTTTTATTACCACACATCTCTCTTACTCTTTCATTCCTTACTCAATCAAACCATCTCACACCACATGTCATCCTCAAACATTTCATTTCCAACACATCCACCCTCCTCCATGCCTCGCAACCAAATAATATTATTGGAACTACTATTTCTTCAAACTTACCCATGTTTGGGATGGGATACAGCAAACTGGAATAATGTGGCTTACAGGGTTGATGCACTGTCAGTGGAATGAAACCAGGCATGAGAAGTGGCCAAGGTAAACCCTGGAAAGGTCTGTGGGGCCTGGATGTGGAGAGAGATGTGGTTTTGGTGCATTCCACATGACAGCTAGAGAATGGAAGTGAGTGAATGTGGCCATTCTTTGTCTGTTCCTGGTGCTAACTTGCTAATGCAGGATACAATGATCAAAAATGAAACATACACATAGCTTGCCCTTCATTCTTTTCTTTTTCTTTCAAACTATTCGCCATTTCCCGCATTAGCGAGGTAGCGTTAAGAACAGAGAACTGGGCTTTTGAGGGAATATCCTCACCTGGACCCCTTCTCTATTCCTTCTTTTGGAAAAAAAAAAAAAAAAATGAGGGGAGGATTTCCAGCCCCCCGCTCCCTCCCCTTTTAGTCGCCTTCTACGACACGCAGGGAATACGTGGGAAGTATTCTTTCTCCCCTATCCCCAGGGATAAAATAGCTTGCCCTTCATATATGCTCTATACACTAAGAGTAGGACCCCAAGTGATAAGGGTCCCTTCATCTCAACCATTATAAGGATGCCTTCAGATAGCACAAAATGCTGCCCCAGACACCCAAAATTTTCAAATTTTTGCAGGTACATGCCCCTGAACCTTCTAGAGCTCATGATTTAGAGGGGAGTTTGAATGGGGGGGTCCCCAAAAGGGTGGGGCAGGTCCTCTGTATTTGCAGGTTAATAATCAAACAAAAACAAAAACATTTTAAAACGGAACAAAAGACTCACCTTGGCATTAGCATTCTGACTAATGGAAGGAATAAGCTGATGCATTATGTCAAAATTGTTTTTCAAATTTGAGCGGCGCTTCTGTTCTGCATTGATGTGACACACTCTGCGGTGCTCCTTATACTGGACTCGTTCTGAATCACTCTTAGCTCTGGAAAAACATGTCACTATCATCATAATAGTTCAAGACTCCATACTGAAAATATGTGTGAAGACTTTTTTTATAATTGTTCACTATTTCCCACACTAGTGAGGTACTGCCTAGAATAGCATCCATAACATGATCAGGATTATCATACCATCAAAACATACCCAGACAGAGAGACAATGCACCCACAACTTTTGCCTGCTCTCCCACCGTATGACTCACTTCAATCTCCACATTTTCATCTGCTGCTAAGTCCTCATAAGGTATCTAAAGCACTCCACTTCCTCCAACTCCTCCCCATTCAAACTTACTCTCAAAACATCCTGTCTCATCACCCTGCTGCATCTCATCACCTTACTTTGGGTCACATTCACTCCCAACTTTCTCCTTTCCCACACTCTCCCGAACTCCAGGAGTTTCTCTTGAGTCTGTCATCAGAGATAAGTCATCTGCAATCAACAACTGATTCACCTCCCAGGCCCCACAACCCAAGTAAGATTAAGACCTGCCCCCTTGCTCTAAGACCTTTATTTTCATCTCCCTCACCACTGCACCCATAAGCAAATAACAAAGAAAATGAAAACAATGGGACTCATCATTCATGAATTACCCTAGTTTTAAAACATTAAAGCTAATCTTACTTACTTAACTTGAATGAACTATAATATTATTCTGCTTTAACTGTTAATGACCTAACTGATTAAATCTTAAATTCTACTCACCTAAAGGACCTGCTGGGTGGTGAGGGAACATTCATCATGAGAGGGGAGGAGGGCTCTGGGTGTGGAGGGGACTGTTTGATTATCCCCTGCGGTGAACATGGACTCCATGGAGAAATCTGGCAGAAAATGACATAATTAAAAAAGCAAAGACCCCATTGTATTGCTAAGAGGAACTGAAGTAATGCACATGATAGAGGCTTGTAAGGATAAGCTTGTGAAGAAAATATGCAGTAACCAGAGTGCTTCAAGATTAAAAACAAACCATTCTACTATACTGTGGGTGATTTTACTGCACAGAAATATCAAGAAAACCACAATAAACTCTCAAATTCACCTAGTCATGGACTGAAACATATTTCTCAAGTGATAAATGTATTCTCGATACAGACGTTCAATAAGTTGAGAGTTCTGACCTGAGTCTTGAGCGTTGATGGTGTGACAGCAGAGAGGGTGATGGGAGGTACAAGTATGGCAGCAGTTACCACTGGCTTCATGTTGTTATTACTGCTGATACTGCTTATGCTGCTGTTACTGCTGGTGCAACTACTACTTGCAGTACCATTACCTGTGATAACACCTGGTATCACCAAAGATGCCTTAACATTGTTGCAGCTGTTGACTGTCATGCTGTTATTCTTCAAGTTATTCACATGACTGGCATTAGAGGTATTAGCCAAGTGACTGCCACTGACTGAATGACAACTGCTATTGATGGGGCAAGAGCCTAGAAAATATAGTTGGCATTAGAGACCTGCCCTTACTCAAAACATTTTTTATACACTATGGGTAAAACCAGCATTTTTCACAAAAATTTAGGTTGTGCTTATCCGATTACTGTACACAATGGTTAGATTTCAACTCTAAAAAGAATGGATTTCAAAATTTCTGCACGAAAAAAAGAACACTGACGATACAGAGATTTCTCATTAAAGAAAAAAATCAAAGTACCCGTACAGTGTTTTAAGATGAATAATGATCAGATGATGCTTTTACGTTCCCCACTTTAATTCTCCAAATAACTGTAACAATTAGTTTTGAATTTCTTCAGGGAATATTTCTCAGTCAGCTGCTTTGTGATGTTCCTGAAAACCTTTACTTTATAAACTCTTACTCTCTCAACTCTAATGGTAAACTAAGCAGGGCATACACACTTCTTTAAGTGCCAAATAAAAACAAATTATAGCAGAAGCTGGTATTTACATTAGAAAAAACTACAGAGAGGTGACAATTCTAAGAATCATTTGCCGAATACCCATTTCTGACAGTAATATTAATGACAATAACATAATCATGGTATTACGAATGGTAATACTTTACTAGTTATGAAGATAATACACAACTATACAGATATGCACATCATGTAGCAAAAACTGACACTTTGCATCAGAGAATTCTGTTACTGACCTTTGACAGGACCCATTTGAATTTACAACCAGTAAAAGAATACCATCACCTTAAGCAACTGTATCATACATCAGGCTGTCATTTACACAAGCAAAAGTAACCCTAGTGAATTATGAAAGGAAATGCAACAGAAATATAAATAATATGGACCACTTCTAATGATGCAGTAAATGATGAACCCTAAACTATGCTTAAATCTGGATAAGTTAATTCAAAAATTTTCTAAATCAAGGTAAATGGCCATGAATTATTCAAGAAAATTAGAAACGAATTTCATGGAGAAAAGACAGATATTTGCCAACTAAAATGAGGCTGGGAGAGGAGGGTGAGAGCTATTTCTAATCCAACTTAGAAAAAAACATCATACAGGAAAATGTAATAAAATGGACATGAGACAGAAGCATCAAGCAATGCAATATAAATGTACATAAAAAAAAATTGATGTCATCTTACTGAAAATTCCTGGAAGAAAAATATATTGTACAAACCAAAGCTACAAGTATAAAAGGCAAAACAGGTGCATAGCCATACTAAAAAAGAAAATAGGTACAATAGACATTAATGCAACCAATGGATCTATTATCACAGCATCAACATACCAACCAGAAGCCCTTCCTTACCCATAATAAAGATTATAACTCTAATAATGAGAAGAAATCTATCATATCTGATTGGGGATCTAAATGTAACAACTACTTGGCCATAACAACAACAACCAACATCATGATGATAGACAAAAGGAGACTTCAAATGATAGACAAAGGGAGACTTCAATATCGAGGACCAGATTAGCCAACTTATTACTAGAGAACAAGCATAAGAAACCCACACGTTACATAGTGTTCTTTAACATAATCTCAAACCAACCAGGAATGATGTACCAAATATCAGATTAACTTCCAAAATTACAGATTCAAATGCCCGTAACCCCAACATACAATTACAGGAACACAGAATGGGACAATAAAAAAAAACCATCTCATGCAGAAAATTTATCAACCTTCAAAGGAAGAATTCTAATGAATTAAATCACATTTTGTACGTATGGTATCAACAAATAAAAATAAAGCCAAATCAGGGACAAATCCTTGAAAATACTGTACTGAAGAATATCTACCACTTGGTTAAATATAAAAATTTAAAAAGGTCACATTTGTTCACACTCAGTCTCTAACTGTCATGTGTAATGCACTGAAACCACAGCTCCCTTTCCACATCCAGGCCCCACAGACCTTTCCATGGTTTATCCCAAATGCTTCACACGCCTGGTTCAATCCATTGACAGCATGTTGACTGTGGCATACCACAACATTCCAATTCACTCTATTCCTTGCTTGCCTTTCACCCTCCTGTGTGTTCAGGCCCCTATCACTCAAAATATTTTTCACTCCATCCTTCCACCTCCAACTTGATCTTCCACTTCTCCTTGTTCCCTCCACCTCTGTCAATCTTATAATCATGAGGACTAAATTTCAATGACCTTTACTTTCACCACTGCTAAATTTTTTTTGGTCTCAAACATGTACACTTCATTTACAATTTTGGCATTATCAGCAAATATATTCAGGTCTGATTTAATTCCATTTGGAGTCACAGTGTATGTTAGAAATGGCAGTGGACCTATACTGAGTCCTAAGGGACTCCAATTGTTATCCTTACCTAGTTAGAAATGGTTTCCCTGATACATTCACCACTCTCTCACTATAAGCTAGACAACTTTCAAAGCAATAAAGTAGCTTGCACTGATGCAAGCTGGATCTTTTTTCTTTATCAATCTTTTATGTATGACAGTATCAAAGGATTTTTGGTAATTCAATACACATCCACCCCTCCAGTTTTTTTCTAAAACTATGTTGTCTGTCACTTAGTAGTCTGTGCCAGCAAGTTTATATACACGTGTAAGTTATTACACATTTAACGTAATTCCCATCCAAAACTAACCTGAACTAAGTAGCTGAGCGAGGAGAGCTGAGCTTGCAGGAGAGTGAGCCGCTTGTACTGATGCTATCACAGGTCCAGGCATTAGGGATGATCCAGCTCCCTGCACAGTTACTGCCGATGGGGCTGGGGCAATTTGTGGAAGTGTTGTTGCTGTGGCTGAGCTAATGGCAAGACTTGAGTCGGGCAACAATGTAACTGGCACTGAACTTATCACCTGGTGAGGTGCTAGGGAAGGTGAACCAATCAACCCACCACTGCTATTGCTGCCACCAGAGCTATGGGACCTTCGCCTTGGTAGCGACTGAAGGAGAAAAACAATCTTAAGATACTTTAATCTCTTAAGCATACAAATTAGTAAGCACTAATATAACCAGACAATGATTCTAAAGTATATACCTCCTACGTGCCCTTCAGCAAACAATAAAAATTTTAACACAACATTCTCTGCACTCACAGGCTTTTAGTTTGATGCTGAAGAAAAAGGATTAGATACCTTCCTTATCACTTAGTATCCGTTTGTGCATGAACTAATTTGTTCTATCAAAACCCCCCGCAATTCAAATACTGAATTTATTCTTTGCCATCCATTCACATCTTCAAACCATTTCAATCTCTTCTCTTTAATATGATAAATGATTAGACTCTAAAACCTAATTTCCTAAATACTTTTCAAATCCCACACATAACGGCACAAATGGGACGGACTCTTTTTACTCACCAGCTTTTTGGAATCTCACACCTTTCAGCCAAGTATATGTGGCACCACAGCTTTCAGATCAGAAGTCATGGTTCCCCATCCTATTGTCTGAGAAACATACCTCTTCACCTATGCTCAGAAGACATTCTTTCCCATCTTTCTTTTACCTATTTCACTTAAAAGTTCCCCAGCTTTCCTGGGGCAAAAAAACATATAAACGTGAGACTGCATGCTTATTTCACCCTGTTGTAGATTCTACATTTGGTGACTATTGTGTTCACTGGCAATTGGGTAGCTGAGAGAGCTAGAATGGCAGAGGATTCCGTGGATGGAGAACATGGCCTATCTGAAGAAGAGATGTGGATATGATAGGGGCTCTTATCTCTTGGAAGGGGTAAATTGGCCTATTTACAGCAGTTACTACCAAGTATCACACAGTCCACAGAACATCATTATGAAGTTCACACAGTTCACAGAACAACATTATGAAGTAGAGAAATAACTTCTATGTCAACCTGAAAAACATGATCAATCATACTTAAGCCCTGAAAAATTCATTGCATATTTTTCCTCTTTACTCATAGGATTTTGTGTTGCCTCTAAAGTCTTTCCTTTACACATTGTGGCCTCCCCAATGACCATATACCAAACTCATATGCAGATTACAGCAACCTAAACAAAATTAAAATTTCTCTTATTTCTCTTTCCATTCGACACCAATTAATCTTCCTGCACATTCCACAAATCTCACCTCCAATCTATTTCCTGACCTTACAACTACTATGCGGTGAAGTACCCATCATCTTACATCTGATTCTTTAGAAACCTAAGCATTAACAAAATTGGGAGGAATAAGTCAGGTTTAACCACCTCATATTTCATTAACATTAGTCCTACATGATTATTCATGATTTTCTGCAAGTTCTTTCTCTTAAGATCATTGCATCTTTGAACCACTTATGACTGCTTCATGTCAATTTGGCTCTTTTCTCAAACAGTCATTGTCCTTCCTCCAAACTTCTCATCCTTTTTGCAAGAAGCAACTGTTCTCACACAAATTACTTCTTTGATTAAGGCTTGTAAATTTCTTCCTTCACCTCCCAAGACAAAGTCTTGTCTCAAGCTGAATACCTTGTTAATGATCAAGCTCTAATTTTAGCAACAGTCCAATTCAGGTCCATCATCAAGATATCATTCTATCTTATTCTCCTGTTATTTACACCGACGACTCTCTGATGAAATTCAGTACATTAACCTCCATCAGCTTAAACTCTGGGGCTCTGCTTTTAACTCCAAATTCTACCAACCCACACCCAGGAACATTTTCCTCCCTCCAACTCTGTATTCTTTGCATTACTTTTCCGGAAACCTGTTTCATCCTTCACGTAACCTAAAAAGTTTCCTTTTTTCCCTTTCCACTAAAGATTTAGTCCCTTTTCAGGATTCACTTACAACCTGGCCTGAAATGGCAACTTTAGCCAATGACTCAAGCATCTTTTAACATAACTACTAGTGTGGCAATTGCTCAGTAGGCCCTTCCTTCTCCCCTAATACTCAAGAGCAAAAAGCCAGTTTTGCCCATGGAAACTAGGTGCTAAAAGGCCCTTTTTGGTATAGCAATTTGGACTGTAATATTCCTTGCAAGCTTGCTATCCTCAAGATAGTTACCATCTCTTAATACATAAAAAAGAATTCTGAAATTTTGCCTTTGATGTGAAAATCCCTTAAGAGGTGACAGGAAGCTTCTACAATAACAAAAGGTACAAAAATTCTCCCAGCACTCTACTAAATATTAACCCAGTACGCAACAAAGTAAATGATGCGAGCCTATCTCCATAGCAAAACCACTTAACTCTAATATAAAAATGAGTATTATAATTAATGGTGGTGGTGTGGGCAGTGGTGAAGAAGGTCCCCTGGTGACCACGACTACTGGGAATGGTGGTGGAAGAAGCTATGGTGGTTGCTCAGCATGGTGGTGGTGGTGGGGGACTGGTAGTGATGGCCAAGTTGTAGAGATGATTGTTAGCCACTGAGATTGGTAGTGGTGATAATGGTGGCCACTGGTGTTGGGAATGGTGATGATGGTGTCCATTGGCGTTGGTAGCCACAAAGGTTATGGCCCATATTATTGGTATTCATGACAATGGTGGCCCCAAGGTGTTAGCCATGGTCACTGGTGTTGGCAGTGGTTATAATGGTCGTCACTGATGCTGATAGTGGAGATGATGGTTATGTGGTGGTAATGGCCAATGATGTTGGCATTGGCCACTAGTGATGGTACTAGCCACGGGCGTTGGAAGGGGTGATGGTAAAGTGATTACGGCAGTTGAGACAGCTGTGGCCAGTGGTACTGGTGGTAGCAGTGTTGTTGGCAGGAGCCACTAGTGTTGGAAGTGGTGATGGTGTAAATAATGGTGATTGTTGAAGCCACCACTACTGCTACTAGCGATGGTGGCCAACTCCCGCTGTTGCTGTTGTTGGCAGTGGTGGTTCCTAGTGGTCCCCACTGACAACAAAGGTTGGTAATCATAAATAACGGCGTGACAACGGCTGGGATAACACAGTAACGGTAGTGGGCACTGTAATACAACCAGGTACTAACGAGAGAAGAGAGAGAGACGAGAGAGAGAGAGAGAGAGAGAGAGAGAGAGAGAGAGAGAGAGAGAGAGAGAGAGAGAGAGAGAGAGAGAGAGAGAGAGAGAGAGATTCAAGTTGAAGCAATCGAGGACCTGGTCAGTCACAGGCCCGCCATAACAGAGCAGGAGGGTGCGAGGGATGGTCCGTGTGATAGGACCAGGT